>NW_026607480.1:0-37416 GCF_029890125.1 Rhinichthys klamathensis goyatoka
TAACAACCCTGCAGTGAATAACTTACATTTTGACTGACAATTTCTCACAAAATTGCTATTGTGTGATTTTTAAAGACTTAGGGCCAGATTTACTAAACGGCAAATTAGCGTGTTAGCTCAATGCCAAAAAAGCACCGATGGGAGTGGAAAGTTCTGGTCATGATCTATTGACGACATGCAAATTAAAGAACACAGACGCAGCCGGACATTTTTTCCAGAATGACCAACGCAATTTACCAAGGGCAGCGCAAACGAGTGTCTGGTTCAAGACGTTTTTTTTGGGGGGTGGCAAATAATGGCGCAAATACCAGTAAATTGACTATACCGCAAACCTTAGTTAATCGTGTTGCATGATTAATTTAAAAACTCTCCTCCCATAAATGTTTGTGTCTGAAAGGGACACTGTAAAAAGTGATCAATTGACTTAACTTAAAAAAAGTGAGGAAACCCGTTGCCTTACAATTATTAAGTAATAAATTTCATGCGTAATTGAAAAAGTTAAGTTAACTGGACTTGAGAATTCCACATAACTTAAAATTTTAAATTACGCATGAAGCTTATTTACTTAATAGTTTTAAGGTAACGGGTTTACTCACATTTTTAATGTTTTTTAGTCAACTAATCACTTTTTACAGTGTGCAAATATGCAAATAAGGTCAGCCGCAAAAATAACTATCCATGTCTTTCCAGCACTAATTTTTCACTGCGTGTCTTTAGTAAATCCTGTAAAGTTTTTTTAACGTAAAAAAAAGGGTTGCGCTGGCGCAAGCTGTAAGTAAATCTGGTGGTATGGACTACTTTTATGAAACTTTGTTGCTTTTTTCTTTTATCTTAGAGCTTGTCACCATTAACTTTTCATCATATGGCAGAGAGTAGCGAGAACATCCTATTAAACATCACTATTTGTGTCTCACAGAAGAAAGTCAGATGGGTTTAGAATGGTGTGAAAATAATGACACCAGTTTAATTTTGGCTGAACCATCCCCTCAAACTACTAAAATAAAAGTCTGTAGCATGGTTTCATCATCAAAAACATACTCTAACGTAACCTCAGTTCTCTCTAGAAGAGGGAACGAGTACTGCGTAATATCTTACGCTAGGGGAAAACCTCTTTTCCTCGAGATATTGAAGCCAAAAAATTATCCTTAATTTTGAATTATTGCAAAACGCGTTGCAGCAGTATACAGACATAGGCAGGCGGCTCAGCGTGCCTATTGGCTGTCCTGCGGCAACTGCAGCAGCCTATCGAGAGCGGCCCTTTGGTGACGGTCCAATCGTGTCACGCTCGCGCCCAAAGGGGCGTGGTCTAGCCCTATAAAGATAGCTCGATGGGCTGATCTCACTGGTTTTTCATCACCGAAGCGAACCAGCGCGTAGCAGGCACGGCAAGATACGCAGTACTCGTTCCCTCTTCTAGAGAGAACTGAGGTTACGTTAGTAACCGAGTACGTTCTCTTACGAGAGGTTCTCTCGTACTGCGTAATATCTTACGCTAAGGGAACACTATGCAAAACGTGCATGTAGGGATCCAACACCAAAGTCCCAAGAGGCAAGTGCCCGGGGCGCATATAGTGCGTAATCACCATGAACTCACAGAGAGTCCGAGAAGAGAGGCTAGCAGCATTATTCGACCACTGAACGAAACGAAAAGCTGCTCAGTCTGTCTGAAAACAGAAGAGCGAGATACGTAGGCCTTTAATGCCCTTACTGGGCAAAGGAGGCCTGTGCTTTCCTCCTCATTATGAACCGGTAGGGCAGACAGGGAGATAACCTGGGCCCTAAACTGTGTGTTGAGGGATTTAGGCATGTATCCGTGTCTTGGTTTGAGTATGACTTTTGAGTGGTTAGGCCCAAATTCCAGACACGTTGCGGTTATTGAGAGCGCTTGCAGATCCCCTATGCGTTTTACTGACACAAGAGCCATGAGAAACACTGTTTTGAAAGACAAGTGTTTCATATCCGATGTCTGGATTGGCTCGAATGGGGCTCCTTTCAGGGCTTCTAGCACCATGGAAAGGCCCCACATGGGGATAGATGGGGGTCTGGGAGGATTCATCCTCTTAGCTCCTTTTAGGAAACGAATACCCAGATCATTTTCCACAGTGACGGGCCAGACGCAGGTTTTGTAAACGCTGTATTGGCCGCCACATAGACTTTGAGCGTGGATGGGGACCTGCCCTTATCCAGTAGCTCTTGAAGGAAGGAAAGTACCTCTGTTACCCCGCTGCTTGTGGGTGGAAAACCTCAGGTTTTGCACCAGTTAACAAACACTGACCACTTAGAGGCATAGAGACGTCTGGTAGACGGTGCTCTGGCCTGCGTGATGGTGTTTGCGGGTACCGGTTGATGGCCCATGCATGCAGGGCCCACCTTTCCGGGTGAGGATGCCAAATTGAGCCCATGGCCTGCGAGAGGAGGTCTTTCCTCGTCGGATTTGGCCATGGGGCAGTGCTCGTCAGCTGCATTAGGACTGGGAACCATTCCTGGTTCGCCCAGAGCGGAGCCACAAGGAGCACAGAGCATCTGGTTTCCCTGATTCGTTCCAACGCTTGAGGCAGGAGCGAAACTAGGGGAAAAGCATAGAGCTTTTCCCCTAGTTCCCCATAGAGCTAAGCCCAGGGCCAGCTGGGCCAGACGAGGGCCAGTGCATCCTTGCTCTTTGAGAAGAATTTTGGGCAGTGAGCGTTCTCCTGGGACGCGAATAGGTCTACCTGTGCTCTGCCGAACTTCTCCCACAGCAGGAGGATTGTCTGCGGGTGCAGAGACCATTCCCCAGCTGGTATATTGTTTCTGGACAGTCTGTCTGGCCCCAAATTCAGGAGGCCAGGCACGTGTGCTGCTCTCAGTGAGCGCAGGTTGTGCTGAGCCCAGACCAGAATGCGCTCTGTCAGTCTGAAAAGGTTTCGAGACCTGACGCCACCCTGGCGATTTATGTAGGATACCACCGACATGTTTTCCGAGCGGACTTAGACGTTGTAGTCCTTTATTCGGGGACAGAAGCGCCTCAGCGCGTTGTCGACTGCCAACATTTCCAGACAGTTGTGAAGGAGCTTTTCTCGTTCTGACCATAGGCCGAAGAACGGTCTGCCCTCGTGCAGCGCTCCCCATCCCGAGGTGGAGGCGTCCGTGGACACCACCTGTACACTCGAGGAAGTCTCCAGGTTTACACCAGACTGGTACCAGTCAGTCGCTCTCCAAGGATTCAGGGCTGTGACACATTCCTGATTGACCCTGAGGCGAAGCAGACCGCAAGCCCAAGCTCGAGGTGGTACTCGTGCTTTGAGCCAAAACTGCAGCGGGCGCATGTGAAGCAGGCCCAGCTGAAGTACTGAAGATGCTGAGGCCATCAAGCCCAGCATTCTCTGAAACCTCCTGAGCGGGACTAAAGCGCCGCGGCAGAAGGATTTCGTGGAGCGCTGAATGTCTATTCTGCGCTCTGGAGTTCAGCTCTGTCCCCAGGAAAATTATTTTCTTACTGGGGACCAGCGAGCTTTTCGCCCAATTGACTGTGAGACCCAGTTTCTCGAGGTGTTCGAGTAACACGGTCCTGTGGTCTATGAGCTCTGATGGGGCGGATTTGGCCCCATGGCCAAATCCGACGAGGAAAGACCTCCTCTCGCAGGCCATGAGATCGAGCTAGAATCAGCCAATCGTCCAAGTAGTTCAAAACTCGCATGCCCTGAAGTTTCAGGGGTGCGAGCGCCGCGTTCATGCACATCGTGAATGTACGGGGTGCAAGAGACAGGCCGAACGGTAGGACTGTGTATTGATATGCCTGGCCCTCGAAGGCGAATCTCAAAAATCGGCTGTGACGTGACGCTATTTGTATCTGGAAATAAGCGTCCTTCAGATCTATCGACATAAACCAGTCCCCTTGGCAAATCTGCACGAGGATTTTCTTGGTTGTAAGCATTCTGAACTGGCGTTTCATAAGCGCTTTGTTCAGTTGTCTTAGATCTAGAATGGGTCTAAGACCCCCGTCTTTTTTCGGTACCAGAAAATATCTGCTGTACAGGCCCCCTTCGCTCTGAGCTTGAGATAAAGGCTCTATTGCCCCTTTGCTCAATAAGGTCGCTATTTCGGCTCGGAGTAGGTGTGCTACTTCTGTTTTCACCGTAGATTCGACGCGCGCCATGCTGCGGCGAGGGCGTAGAGCGAACTGCAGCGAATAGCTTCTTTTTATAATGTTCAACACCCAATTCGAAACCCCGGGAGCTGTGCCCACGCGTTTGCGTGAATGGCTAGGGGTAGAATGGGTGTTGGGCTCTGATCGTAACATAGTGACGACACAGGAGCTTTCGTGCGCTGTAACATGGGCACTGTGTTTACAGTGAGTGAGGCGGGGGGCGCGCCTGAAATGGCGGGCAGCCTGGCCGCGCTCGCTTTCATTATAGCAGTTTGCTGTGAGAGAGCAAGCGGAGCGAGCCCCGTGGGGCTTAACATGTCTGTGGGTGAATGTGGGCGCGGAGTAGCGGGCACATTCACAGCACTGAAAAACACTGTCTGCCTGAACTGACTGTATTTGTGTTGGTTTCGTTTTTACAGAAACCCTGTGACATGCAGTGTGTAGTGTTAGTGGGCACTGAATCGTGGGCACGTTCACTACATTTAATGCACAATCGACATGAGTCGATTTTACTTGTGCAAGCCCTGTATTGTGGCGGGCTGTGTTTGCGTGTAGAAATGAGCACTGGTTTGTGGGCATTTTTTATTACACTCATAACACCATCGCCCGAGGCCGGGACACCAGAAAAAAAAGCTTAAATTAGCTCGAGCAGATAAGGGAGCGTCCCAGTTTAGTGTGTCGGCATACGTTGCAGGTGTGTGTGTTATACAACAGGCTCATTGCTGCAATATTGACATTTTCAGCCGCTCAACTAAAAGGAGCTGGGAAATGTTTGAGAAATGGAGATTGTCCGGCCTCGGCGGGACTAAAACACACTCTTTCCCTATTTCGCCGGTGACGCATGCCCACGGGGGGTGGGGGCGGGGTAGCTTTCTTATAAAGTAAAGAAAGCTAGCCGCTCAGCTGGCCTTCTCAACAGATGCAGCTATCTCTTCGTCAGAAATGGCGAAAACGGCGCAGCACTACAGCGGGCGGGAGTGCAGACTCGGAGAAATATGCCAGGCGAGTCCTCAGAGTCACCATAGGCAATAGCTCACAGTGAGGGCAGCCGCCGTCAGCGAGCGCGAGTGCTACATGATCCTCTCTCAGGCAGGAAACGCAGATGAGGCGGTCCCCGTCGCTGAGTGCAGCTCGTGCAGGATGGCATCTTTAAAAAGACGCAGCTCTTTTAGTAAGTGAGTCGCGGGGGCCTGAAGGCCGCGAGATGAGGCCAGCGACTTCAGAAGATGGCTCGTCCTGCAGAAGGCTTTTTCAACGGCGCGGCTTCTTCACTCAGGATCCAGCGATGCAGAGCTTCGCTGAAGAGATGAAAAATCAGTGAGATCAGCCCATCGAGCTATCTTTATAGGGCTAGACCACGCCCCTTTGGGCGCGAGCGTGACACGATGGACCGTCACCAAAGGGCCGCTCTCGATAGGCTGCTGCAGTTGCCGCAGGACAGCCAATAGGCACGCTGAGCCGCCTGCCTATGTGTGTATGCTGTTGCAACGCGCTGCAATAATTCAAAATTAATGATAATTTTTTGGCTTCAATATCTCGAGGAAAAGAGGTTTTCCCCTAGCGTAAGATATTACACAGTACGAGAGAACCTCTCGTAAGAGAACTGAATCAAATGTGCCAAAATGTTTTTTGTATTAAAAAAACAAAAACATCTGCAAAAGAATGGAAACTAAGGAATTACATAGGAAAAATACTTCAGTTTTTGTATTTTCAATCAGTGCTGAATGAGGTGTCATGATGATCTGAGTTGACAGGAACGGCGTGTGTGTTGCAGTGTGACGACTTCTAACTGGAGATGACTTTCAAGAGTGCAGCAGTAACTCTCAGACAGCTGCAGTTGAGCTGTGGCTGACTATACGCAAGAGTGTGTGCATGCTTCAAACTTTACAAATGTCTGAATCACTGCATATAAAAGCAGAAGGCTGTGCGAATCAGATCACAAAACCCAAGGGTGTTCAGCCAGTCAAAGCACTGGGAAAGGAAGGCGTTTGGCCAATCAGAGCGCAGGAGCCTGAGGGTACCCGACCAATTCGCCTGAGCTTGATAGAAGTATTACATCACTCTGTGAACCGTATATCAGGCACTGAATAATGCAAACCCTGCCCATTCCAATGAAAGAAGCAAAGGCAGAAAAACGAGTCCCCTCGGTCCGTTTTCTCAGCGAGGGGGAAAGAAAAACGAGAGTGAACGACAGGATAATCCATCATTATTATTGTGCTGGTGACAGTATGACAGAGCCATGAATGTAAGGATGTTTCTCTTGTCTGATGAAATATGCAGAGGATTATGTAGCGATATAACATTCACACTGTATTTGCAGGACATTTGCACAGCTGATGTAATTAAAAAGAAATCCTGCCTCAAAAAATTACTGTGAAACTTCCAGCACCACAAATTACACTACTGTCTGTGATATTTAGTATTCATATTCAAAATGTATCTAATTGAATATGAATGAGAGGTTCCGCACACGCACCGACAGCAGTGAACTTTAACTGCGTCTTTAACACACATTAATTAAGACAATCAAGAGACAAAGAGAGAGACACTGTGAGGGAAAGAGAGAGAACTGCTAAATGAGGAAAAGAGAAATAGGCCAAGACAAATCAATACTGGGAAAGAGTCAATGAAGTTTTAGCTCAGAGTGCAGGACAGGCCAGTGCTCGGACAGATGGGTTCAATATAAAAATCTACTATTGTATTTGGTACCTAGGCATACTTCATAGGGGATTTAGGGATGCACAGATATTTTAACAAATATGACAGATAAGGCAATACTTTTTCGAGAAAAAAAATTAAATACTAAACACGAATATTATTTATTTTAAATTCTGCAAGTGAATCGAGGCATCGCAACATTCGATATTAAATATCGGACGGATAATTATTTCTACCAGAAAAACTCGGGAGAATAATGCCGTTACCAGTAAACATTTATTAAAAGCTCAGCAAGCATAATATGATATAATGTTATTTGGCGTAGGCCCCGTCCGTAGTTTGCATTCCGAGGGTACGGCATCTGCATATCATGCCTGAAGACGAAGGCAGTGGCGCAGCCACTTAAATTAGTGTTTTTAAAGATTAACTGGTAACACTTTACAATAAGATTGAATTAGTTCATTTTAGTTAACTAAATTAGTTAACATGAACTAATAATGACCTGCACTGCTACAGCATTTATTAATCTTTGTTAATGTTAATTTCAACACTTACTAATATATTAATTAAAATCAAAAGTTGTATTTGTTAACATTAGTTAATGCACTGTGAACTAACATGAACAAACAATGAACAACTGTATTTGTATTAACTAACGTTAACAGAGAAGAACAAATACAGTAACAAATGTGTTGCTTATTTTTCATGTTAGTTAATATATTACAATAAGGTTTCATTTGCTAACATTAGTTAAAGTGTTACAGATTAACTTTAAGTGAGACTTAGATGATGGCAAAAGTAATATAAATCTAGAAATAGTGGAAAATGAGCATGAACAATTAAATATTATATACCGATATTGGTGTGCTGTGTGGTATTATTTTATTTAGCACCTGCAATACAGCTTCACCAGGTGCTTAAATCCTCAGAAATTGAATTTCTCTAATATTCCCTCATAGTCTTAATATATTTCCGGTGATTCTGTGTGTGTGTGTGTGTGTGTGGTGACTGGGTGAGAAGGAGCTGGACAGAAGGTAGAATAGATAGGATCTTCAGGACTGATGAAAGGACCATGTGACCTTTAACCTCGGCTGCGTGTGAAGCCTGAGGGTGCCGCGCTATTTTTGGCATCTGAAGAAAAATCATTCTGAGAGATAGTATGTGAGCATGTGAGTAAAAGACAGATAGAGAACCAGAGAGATGGAGATAGAGACAAAAGAGAGAGCGAGAGAGAAAAAAAACGGACCTCCAGCCTACTTGGATCTCATCTGATGTATGTTTGTGTGTGTGTGTGTGTGTGAGAGAGAGAGAGAGAGAGAGAGAGAGAGAGAGAGAGAGAGAGAGAGAGAGAGAGAGAGAGAGAGAGAGAGAGAGAGAGAGAGAGAGAGAGAGAGAGAGAGAGAGAGAGAGAGAGAGTAGGGTAAGAGAAAAAATTTGAATGTGAAGAGAGAGAGAGTAGGGTAAGAGAAAAAATTTGAATGTGATCTGATGCAGTGACTAGTTCATAAAAGATTTAAAAATGACAAAGTGATACATTCAAGATAATGCAATTAGTCTAATAAGACTTGGTGCAATGGTAAGCGTGCACTGGAGACTCACCATAAAATGGATTAAAAAATGCACAGCTGATTTGATTACCATTTTTTTGTTGCAGGTGACTTTTATCTCTCTGGGATTTTGATATTGAAATTAGGGCCCTACTGAAAAACCAGGAGATTGTGCACCAAAGGTCTGTTTATCAGTTATTTCTTTCATATAAAACAAGCAACAAAAAACACGATATCCGGTCCTTAATACACCATTATTGTACCCTATAAATGTAAATGTATAAATGTTTCTTGGACAAAGTGTTTTGTCTTTACAGATTTACACAGTAGTTGTCAGTGTACTTAAAAAGACACAAATATAGTGCATAAGTCATGTGGACTACTTTCAGATACTTTTATGGTGCTTTTGCATCCGTTTTGAAGCTTAAAAGCCTCAATTAAAAGCCCCATTTATTGCAGCTGCACTTAATTATAACCAACACATTCTCATCCTTTGGCGTCATATAGGTGATGCAATATGACATTTCGTTGAAATACTACGCACATGGCACCCTTTAGCGTGAATATAACACGCACTGTTATGGGTAGGTTTAGGTCTGGGGTAGGGTCTGATTCTCATATTGACGCTAAAGGATGCCAGTAACGTGTATGACTGGGTTCTGCGTGTTATATTCACGCTAAAGGGTGCCATGTGCGCAGAGCCGGATTAACGCAAAGGCAAACTAGGCACGTGCCTAGGGCCCGATTGGCGGGATGGGGCCCAGACAGAGGGACAAAAAAAAAAAAAAAAAAAAAAAAAAGTCCTATCTACAATTTATTTCAATATTTATTAATTAACTAAAAATAGCGACGATGTTTATCTTAACCATAGACTGTTACATTACGCCAAATTAACGCCAGTCCATCAGGTGCTGCGAAGCAAAAGCCTAAATAGGCACGCAAAAAAGCACAGCTCGTAATGCAGATGTGTGCGTTGTCGTCATCTATTTTGGAGTGATTGCAATGTATTCTAAATATAAACTTGTACTGTAGATCAGCGTCATTTCTGGAAAAATCATTCACCGCTTTATTACGAGTTTAAAAGAGCGCGAGCGTCATTAACGTGCCCAGACGCGACGCTTTGAATTTGCGTGTACAATGAACAACATCGCGTCGGGAGCTGACTAAAACGCTACAAAAGTAAAAGACAAGACGTTTGTATTCAAAGTTAAAAAGCCAACACACTACAACATTTTTAAATGTTTCAAGTAAAGGATCTCATGGGTCTATCTTCTAAATTCTGCTGATGATTAGATTATAGCCTACCCTGTCATCAGCCTTTTTACGCCAATAATATCAGTTTAGAATTTATTTTTCTAATCTGTAGCGATCGTGTCTTTCTCTTCCACTTGGTTTGTGTATAGCATATTTAAGCTAGCAATGCAATGCATAAGATCATATTAGATTAGGCTACTTAATATGACAATATCTGCAGTCAATATTGATTAAATGGGAGGGGAAAATCCTGCCCATACCAGCTATGAAAAAATGATAAAAGCATAGGCCTATATCACTGAAGTGGTATTCTGGAACTGTGAATAAATTGAATAAAACAGCAAAATAACAATAACATCTTCATTAAACAAAAAAGAGATTACCTTAGATGAAGTTTGATTAATATGTACATACAGTAGCCTAGGCTACTGGTAAAAAGTCTGGACCAATTACTATTTTGAATGTTTTTGAAAGAAGTTTTTTATTATGCTCTACAAGCCTGCATTTATTTGATCAAAAAAAAAAAAAAAAAAAAAAAAAACAGGAATATTCAGCAAGGATGTGTTAAATATATAAAAAGCGATAGTGAAAAAGACTATTTTAAAACTTTTTAATAATAAAAAAAAATCCTGAAAAAAAGTATCACAGGTTATAAAATAAATATTAAGCACCATTTCTAACATTTGATGATAAATCAGAATATTATAAAGTTTTCTGAAGGATCACATGACACTAAATTCAGCTTTGCATCACAGAAATATATTTTAAAGTATAGTTAAATAGGAAAACCATTATTTTAAATTTTAATAATATTTCACTTTATTATTTTTCTGTATTTTTGATCAAATAAATCCAGGCTTGATTAGCATAAGAGACTTCTTTCAAAAACATTAAAAATAGTAATGTGTCCAAACTTATGTACTGTGTAAGTAAAAACATTTAAAATTAAATGTTGTATAAATTAAAAGGTTAGGAATCATATTTGTTTCAAGAGTTATTTATTGGGGGTGGGGGGCCTCCAACATGAATATTGCCTAGGGCCTCCAAATGTCTAGAACCGGCCCTGCATGTGCGTAGTATTTCAACGAAATGTCATATGGCGTCACCTATATGACGCCAAAGGATGAGAACGGGCTCTTATAACTTATCACTTAACTTTGACAAAACAGGGCCAAATAATTTATTACATCAAAATAAGAGTGCTGAAATAAATTTTTTTTTTTATGTGTGGATGTTTATACAAGCAAGTTTGTGTTTGTGTATTTTAGTCTCAGCGCCTGTCAGTGCTGCCCTCACTTTGCCATGTTTAATAGAGAGCAGTGAGGTGATTGTATAAAACAGCCATCCTCTTAGTGAAAGTATCTGTCAGCACACACACACACACATATGTGCGGTCCTCTTTGCTGTGACTGCTGCAATATTATCACAGACCCCTTCTAATTAAATACTGACAGCCGGGTTTGGATTATCCACACTTTCTCTCTTAGATACACATAGGCAGGAAGAGATGAAAAAAGAGAGAGGGAGAGATAGAGAGAGAGAGTGAGGGACAGACAGAGAGATGAGTAGGGTTGGGTGTATTGAGTTTATACTTTGCTCCTCTGTTGCAGTACCTTTCATTCTCTCTTTCACACACATAGTTAGTTGATGCATGACTGTGTGCCGACAATTGTGAGTTGTAAATTTTATGTAAGTAAAATTTTAAGTATTTTGAATGCAAGTGCAGTGTTTAAATTATCTGTACATGCATGAGAGACCAGTAAGTGATGGGTTTAATAGGGACAGTTCATCCAAAAATGAAAATGCTGTCATCATTTACTCACCCGCCTCATGTCATTCCAATCCTGTATGACTTTCATTCTTCTATGGAACACAAAAGGTGTTCTGAAGAATGTCTTTGTCCTTACAGTAGAAGTCAGTGGGGTTAAAACAACACTGGACCCCATTGACTTTCACTGAATGGAAAACGTTTTCAAAGTATATTCTTTTGTGTTCAATTTATTCTTGTAGAAAAAACATGAGTAAATGATGACATAATTTTACATATATATAAATACACTGCTTTTCAAAAGTTTGGGATCTGTAAGATTTTTAATGTTTTTAAAAGAATATTGTGAAATATTATTACAATTTAAAATAATTAATATATTTTAAAATGTCATTTATTCCTGTGATGCAAAGCTGAATTTTCAGCATCATTACTCAGTCTTCAGTTTCATATGATCCTTTAGAAATCATTCTAATATGCAGATTTGCTGCTCAATGTGAAAAACAGTTATGCAAAACTTTTTATTATTTATTTTATTTTACTATATTTTATATTTATATTTATTTATTTTATTTTGTTTATATTATTTTATTTTATTTCAGCTTTATTTGAATTAACAAAAACAATTGTTAATAGTTTTAGTTAACAGTAACAACACTGGCCGGGGGTTTGCAGATCTGCTAGTATGTGTTCAGTATAGCTTATTATATTGTATGTTCAGGTGCACACTATGTGAATTATTGTATGCAGATTCTGGATACTACCAAACATCATTATTCTTAGTATTTCTGTCTTGATTTCTAGTCAAAATATCTAAACATCCTTAAAACTAGATATAATTACAGTACCTACGCAAAATAACATAAGATGACATACTATCCCGCCATGACGTTAGTCTTGCTGTTGGATCGTGCTGCTCACTAGCAAATCTTCAAACAGCAGCATGGTCTGTCTGAAGTTTATAGATCTTAAATCTTCTTGATTAGTTTCACCTATGTCAAATAACTGAAGCATTGTCAATAAATCTGACCTTGCAGCTACTGAACTATCCAGCAGAAGTCAAAATCAATTAGTATAAGGCAATCTGTGGTTTGGGCACCTGCTTTCAGAATCTATAGTATGTGGATTTGACAAGGCTAGAATTCATTATTTATCTGACTGTTGCCCAATTCATTGTGCATTTGCAATGTTTCAGCACGTTTGCAATCTGCCTAACAAGATTTACACTAGTAGGACATGTTGCAGGATCAACATTCTTACTGGATGTCGCTAAACTCTGTGTAATTCCTTGAGAAAGTTATTTGTTATATTTTCCAGTGATCTCAATGTAAAAAATATGTTCAACATCTCACCATCATCCTGCAGACCAACATTGTAGCAGTCAGATCTAATCAGTTTGAGAGTCAATGGAAAACGATTTACGGAGATTAAAGCAGAGATAAATAGGGAACAAATCAATCAAAGGTTAACCAGTGGTGTCAGAGATGTTTCCACAGTCAAGTGAGTGAAACAAGAGGAAGTTGAAGCAGAAGTCCATTCAGAGGATGTGTAGGAACAGTCTATCCATTTAAAATGTAGAACAACACCATTACTTTTCATTACACCAATAAACATCCTGCTCAAAATGTGAACAGATGGACATACTTTTACATGCACTTTAAAAGTTTGAATTTGGTCAAACTAAAGCAATAATTTGTCTTTATAAATGTTTTGTCCGACTGAAACCTTACCAGGGTTTTGTGAAGTTGGACAGACTAGACAAATAATAATAACCGCAAAACAATTTATTATGGCCTCGGCTGTGTGCTCTGAAAGACAGATGTGATGTGCATTTAATCCTTATTCATTTACCCCCAACACTGTATAAACACAATGTGTAACAGTACAAGTAACGCAAGTTGCATAATCAGATTATATTTTCAATAACTAGTAAAGTAACAGATTACTTTTAAATTTACAACAAAATATCTGAGTTACGTTTTCAAATAAGCAATGCAAGCTACTTTGTTTTCCCATTTATTAACTGACAGTTCTCCAGTCCCCACGTTGAGAGAAATTGATAGTAAGGTGCAGAGGCGTTGTGTGTAAACATGATGCTTATTGTATTTCTAGACTAAATATGAGCAGGCATTTACTCATCTCACTTGCTCAAAAACAGATTCAGTATTCCTCAAAAACTGAATCAAAACTGAAATGCAAACCCAGAATATTATGCAAAAAAGCAATAATTAAATGTTTAATAACCAATAATCTCACTTTATTGACCAATGTATTTGATGGTGACCTTTGATCATCCAAATTAAACCATACCAGCAAGCTAACATTTTGTTAAACATCACATTTGTGTTTCATTTTTTTCCATTTTTTGAATTGAACTTTCTTTTCCTGCACCATATTCTTCTACAATCCAGAACGGCAGCTTTTTTTTTGTTATTAAAAAAACAAACAAGCAAGCCTTGCCCAGGTGAAAAAAGCACCGCAAAAGTAACGAAACACATTACTTTCCATAAAAAGTAACTAAGTAACACAATAGTTACTTTTTTTATTGCAATTATTGTAATGCATTACTTTTTAAAAGTAGCTTTCCCCAACACTGGTCGTGTATACTTTTACAGATTACATGTAAAACATGCTTATTGAATAATCTGGTCTGAGAACAGATGTGCTGCGTCTGCTCTGATTGTTCAGTATTTATCCTTAAGTGTGTGACCTGGATCAGCAGTATTTGGCTGTGGAGATGGACACGAGATCAGGAGCAGAAGGGGCCCATCTGCCTGTTTACAAACGCATTTGGTGCCCTGGAGTGTGTGTGTGTGTGTGTGTGTTTGTAAGTTTATGTAAGTGAATGTGCATGTTTGTGAACGAGTTTGGCTGCTAAAATAGCAGCAGCTTGGCAGAGAGAGTGATTTGAATATCTGTAGTTTGGCAAGAGTGTGTTTATATTGTGGATTCTGTGGACTTGTGTATGTGCTGTTTTGCAGTGGGTTAAATGCAGGGATTGAATCTTGCATCTGTATGTCAGCAGATGTATCAGTAATGGTAAAAAAAAAGAAGATTCTATGAATCGGAAATCTGAGATCTGAGAAGATTTTGTAGGTGAGTGCATCTAAAATAATAAAATAATCGGCAAAAATGATTTTTTTCCCTCTGATGTTATTATTTTATTTAAAAAAATAAAATTTGTGTGTGTGTGTGAACCATCCATTTAGAGCGAAAGTATTTGGGCAAACTTGAAAAATGTGGGTATTTAAATACTTTTATTGTTTTTTTGTTGTTGTTTTTTTTTCAGCAAATAAATATCAGCTATTTCCAGCAAACCTGAATCACAAAACAACTCTTCCTAAATGTTTATTAACCAGCATTTCCATACAGGTTAAAACAAAAGTTGTGTCCCAAATGACAACACCATGTACTCAACCGTGTAGTATATGAGTTATATTTTGTCATTCAACATCGGAGTCTGTAAGCCCCTCCCCCTCTTGTATGTAACTAAAGCTGGGACAGTTCAGAGACACATTTTGATTTTTTTTTTTTTTTGTTAATTAAGTGCATCACCTGGGTATTTAAAGTGCAATTTTTTTTTTTAGAATTTTCAGTGTGAACACACTACTTGCACTATTTACCCTACAAAAAGGCATAGTGCTCAAGTACGCAAAATGGGACACATCTAAAAGCATCACACGACTGTGTCCTGAGTACATTGAGCTCTGTGTGCATCGGAGCTGATGTTGTGGTTTTGCTGAAGGTGTCTGTGGAATTGGCTGCGTTCTGACCGGTCTGTGTGTTTGCGTCAAGCTGTTTAACCACATTTGTGTGAAGCAGGAAACCCTGAGAGGACAATGGTGTGACCGCAGTGAGATGAGGTCCCACCGGGATGCTGATCTTCAGTTTGTTTGACCAGATTCACCTTGAATCACCGCAGTCTAGCTACTGATACTGTACCAATCGAGAGAGAGAACAGGATAAGCATAGAGGAGGAATATAAAGGTGAAAAAATGGTCAAGGGGTACAGATGCAGTTAAAAATAACAGGGGGGTGCAGATGTCCTGTGGTGTGATTGCGTATTGCTTAAATAAAGATAAAAGCGGTGGAAAATAACACAGGTGAGAGAGAAGGACACTGGGGGTTACTGCTCTTATTTGTAGTAATGAAACCACATACGCTTACAATCTCACAGTATGAAGCAAAGTAATACATAAAGACTCTGAATTTTGCATGAGTGGAACTGGATTACTACATGCTTTCATTTCAAGTTTTTCTTGTTGATTACTTGATCGGACTGCCAAAAGTAATTTTCAAATACAAATATATATATACTTCTTTATACTGCATTCTGTATTTACATACAATACAATTAGAAAATTTGGGGTCAATTTTTGGAAAGAAATGTATACTTTTTTTCATCAAGGACTGTGATGGCTAAGGCCACACCTGAAGGAACATTTGAATTGGTTCTAGATTATTATAATTTTTTGTATGTAAAAATTGATATTTTTGTTTGATCTAAGGAATTAATGTTTTGTTTTGGTCTATTTATAAATTTCTATGTAATTTGTCTGTCTAAATATAAGTTACCCAGACCTTGGAACTGGAGAAGCTACGTTGTCTCTTTAGTGGTTTAAATATCAAGGAGCAACAAAGTCTATAACCATTTATTTCTAGAGTGCACGCTATAGTAAATGAAACCACAACCAAAATATGGGTTTAAAGTTTTAAGTTTGTTATATGTATATCTTACCCATGGTTTCGCCGGGATCCATGACTGCAGCATGGAACGGTTTGGAATGAAAAGGGTGCGGCCTTTTCCTGGTGTCCTTTATATATCTCATGGGGAATTATGGGAAATGTAGTTTTCAGGACAATATGGGTTGGGGTCGTGTGTTAATTCACATGTGTTTAAAGGAGGTGTTTTATGTATGAATGTTTAAGTGTATTTTCTTTATTGCTTTATGGTAAATGTTATTCTTATGTTCATTCGTGTCCGTGTGTTGCTATATATATTTTTCCAATTTTATGTTTGATGTAATGGAATGAGAAGTCTTGTGATACCCCTGTAATTATCAAAATGGTTGGTCTGGATTGTTAAAAGAGCTTCAATGACTGTGGCTGGGTTAGTTCTGGTGAGGGATCCCTTTGGTTGAGAAACATCTGAGACCCAGAACTCAGTAATGTGCTGTTGTTGCTCCATTTATGAGTCAGTGTTTTTTTTTTCTTTTCTTTATTTTTTGCACAATGTGTGGTCAGCACTTAATTGTTACAGTCAATAAAATGACGTTTTGTTGACTCCATGAATGTCTCCTGAAAATTGTATGGCAAGAACCTGACAAGGACATTAAATTAATCAATATTCAAAGTAAAAAAAAACAACTAATGTTACAAAATATTCTATTTGAAATAAATGGTTCTTTTGAAATTTATATTCTAAGAATCCTGAAAAAGATGTATCACTGTCTCCACAAAAGTATTAAGCAGCACAACTGTTGATAATAAGAAGAAATGTTTTTTTGAGCACAAGAATAATTATGCATTTTAGAATGATTGCTGCAGGATCATGCAAAAATTCTGCTTTGCCATAACAGTAATAAATAAAATGTCTTAAATAGAAAAAAGTTATTTTAAATAACAACAATTATATTTCACAATAATACGGTTTTACAGCATTTTTCTTTAATCAAATAGATTCAGCCTTGGCGAGCATAAGACTTTTTTTTGAACAAACGTAAAAAAAAACTTACCAACCCCAAACTTTTGATTGTATTGTTTCAACATTCTGCATTATGTTAAGATTCAGAATGCAGTCAGCTAGTATTCCATTCCATACACACTGACACACACTTTCTCTCTCTTTCTCTCCATTTACACATTCAGATGAAAGTGACGATATGTCCTCTAGCTGACACTTATAGTAACCATACATATTCCAGCATACAAACTTTAACTGTAAGCATAAAGTCCGTCAAATTTATGCTTAAAAAAGAAAAAAATACTTGCCAGTGGGACAAGAAAAATAAACTTAATTCAAAATGTATTTTTTGAAAATGAGTCAGATTTTCTAACTAAATTTTGTTTACAAGGATACAGTATTTGTCTTGATTTAAAGATGCATAATTTTAACTGGAAAACAAGAAAAATACAGATCAAGAAAATTATTCTTGCAGTGTTTAGTCAGTGTTCGGTCACATGTCCTCTCTTTTAAAAGAGAGTTGGATCTCAAAGGCTGGTAGGCACAACATACCACATTTTCTCTCCACAGTCCATCTGTTTTAAGCTGGATATTTGTTTTTATATGCACTAGTTCAGAGCAGCAGGAGCTATCACTGCAGAGTCATTAATTAATTTGTTGCCATGAGCAACTAATATCAGGAGTAAACATAAACACCACGCAGAAGTGATGATTGTTTAGTGACATTAGCACCAGCATCAACCAGCTGGGGCCGAAAAGGATCCGCGGGAGACAGAAGGGTAGCTGCGGGTGTGTGCTTATTTGCGTCTTTGTGTGTGTGTTGGCTTGTGTGTGTGCATCAGTATGTATGAAGTGTTGCTGCTCCAGTCATGTGACTGTCAAACCATCCATTTCATGTCTCTGAATGAGTCACTAATGATGATTAAATTGAAGCCCAAAGACAAAAACAACAGACATTTATCCCAGTTTATTCAATGCAGCACAAGCAAAGTTTTGATCCTGTCAAACAAACACACATGTGCATACAACACGCACGCACATGCACGCACACGCACGCACACACGCACACGCACACGCACACGCGCACACACAGAAACATATGCACAGCCGCCCCAAGCAGCAGCAGCTGGTGGTGGTGTGGAGTGAAATCATTATTCAGTGTGACAGTAGCAGATTCATTACCAGCAGTTAAGATGACAGTGGTCAATGACCAAATGCATTCAACAGAAACACTGAGTGGCAGAGACGTCAGTCACAGACTTTTCCTCCTTTATGCATTTCGCTTCACTGTCTTTTTTAGAATAGAATAGAATAGAATAGAATAGAATAGAATAGAATAGAATAGAATAGAATAGAATAGCATATACTGGTACATGACTGGGAATCCTAGCTACTTTCTGTTCGTCATCGTTACTCTGTTAATAAAAATTGATATAGGTTTAAAAAAAAGTTATATAAATGTAGTCTTGTTAATTATAATTATTATAAAATAAGTGGGTTACACTTTATTTTAAGGTGTCTTTGTTACACTGTAATTATACATTTAAGTACGGAGTAACTACATGTAGGCTACTTATGGTTAGGATTAGGGTGTGGTTTGGTTTAGGGTTAGATGCTTGTAATTATGGATAATTTATAGTTATTACTACAATAGTAACTACATGTAAGACGTAAAAAAATGACACTGTAAAATAAAGTGTTTCCAATAGGTGTTGACATTTATTTTTGTTTCACTCTAAATAATGGTTTGAAATCACAATACTAATATAGTTATTTTGTTCTATTGACAACTGTAGTTTTATGTTTTTCTTCAGGTTTTTACATATACTGTAACTACTCTCAATGTTAACTTTGTTTAAAAAAAGTTATAAATTTGTCTTTATACATTAACTTATATAGCTTCTTTTATATTTTAGGAAGGATGTCCTTAGCAAAGGGTTTATCGTATTTGGGGTTCTGTGGTAAAATTTAAACAACCCTATTATAAACATCAAGCATGGCTCGTGCCAGTCTTCTTTAAAACACCTTTTAAAGAATGTGCTATACAGACTTTTATTTTGTTTCTATTTTACTTGCATACAATAAGAACCTGAACCTACAAACTGTAAAAGAGAGAGCTTTGGCGGCAATGAATAAAGTCTTGAAATGTATTCATTATGCTATCTTTCCATGTCATGAGACTAATCTGTCAGACGTCTGCTCTTAACTACTCTGTGTTTGAGTGACAAATCACCTTCTGAAACCTTCACGAATCAGAGTGTGGATCAGCTAGACTCAGAGAGACAAAAACCCAGACGTGAAACGATTACAGCTGAAAAGAGCAAAGGCGAGAGCAAAATTACACGTTTACAGCACACACACACACACACACACACACACACACACACACACACACACACACACACACACACACACACACACACACACACACACACACACACACACACACACACACACACACACACACACACACACACACTCAGTTGTGTTTGCATGTTTTATGGGGACTTTCCATAGACATAATGATTTTTATACTGTACAGACTGTATATTCTATTCCCTTACACTAACCCTATCCCTAAACCTACCCATCACAGGAAACATTCTGCATTTTTACATTTTCAAACAACATCACTTAGTATGATTTATAAGCTGATTTCCTCATGGGGACCAAAAAATGTCCCCACACGAACAAGGATTTCGGATATTGCCATCCTTGTGGGGACATTTTGTCCCCATAACATAGGGTTTACCAGGCCACACACACACACACACACACACACACACACACACACACACACACACACACACACACACACACACACACACACACACACACACACACACACACACACACACACACACACACACACACACACACACACAGAAGCGGTCTCAGGGGGAAATGTGAGTGTCTGTATGAAAGAGGGACAATACTGCAAATGTCATATTTAAGATGATCACACAGCTGCGTAACTTTAGCACGGTCATTTGCACACAGCAGCACAAAAAAACCATCATCATCATCATTCATTTGTTCTTTCTCTATGCAGTTTTAATGACCTTTTTATGACAATGAACACACAGATTCTCTCCTTACAAACATTAAGGGTTAATGAATACTCTCATATATGATTTCCAAGAACCTCGATATATCAGCTTATGGGAATTTCAGCAGGAAACAATGATCATTCCCCATGCTGAGAAGAAGGATGGCAATTTGTACACCTGTCATAAGCACTCTATACAGCATACAATCAGGGTCGGCACTACAGGAGGGCGTCCAGAGGCATTGCTCCCTCAGCCATACCAGCCAAAATGTCATATTTGACCAAACTATTATATCTTTCTCATGCGTTTTACTCTGTTTAATAGCCACAATGTGCGACGACTCTATAAAATGAATACAGCAGTAAATTATATGTGAAAGTATTTGCTTTGAGAAATGGCAAATCCTGGCATATGCTACAAACCAGTGGTGTTCTGAAATGAGGACGCAGAGGTTTTATTAAATGCATATTTCCCCGTATTTTTACATTTATTCCAAAATAATAACTATAAGAGTAACATTTCATATTTCTTGTGAACTGATGTTCAGGTGTTCTTTTTAATAGTAAACTTATTTTCAGGTCATCACAGCTTGTAAACACTGCAGTTGTCATGATGGTCACAGACACGGAGGTGTACCCTTATTTACACTAAACAGATTGCTCACTAAAAACCCTCACAGATCATGTTTTGAAATCATTTTGACATACAACGATTTTATGTGTGAGTTGGGTGAGTTACTTTTTAATAAGTCTTCCCATTAACACCATTATTTGTTCATTCAGATTTGCGATTTGTAATCGATTTGCGAATCAGAACACGCATGAAAACGAGGGGCGGGATTTATTGTGTGAACAGCAGCCAATAGCGCGATGGAGACACTGCCTCCACTCAATGATCATTCAGCGTTCTCTGGGGTGACTTGGGGTGCGCATACACAGCTTTCAGATAAATATTCGGGGCAGTTTGACAGGACTGAAAATGAATTGTGACCTAGTGGGTATCTTTCTCTGCAGCAACTCCCTGGGCTTTACTTCGCTGCCCCCTCACTTTGGCTGCTATGTGTCTGCACCATAGAAATTGGATAAGTGCTTGTAAAAAAAAAAAAAAGCCTCATTACCTTCTGGAAGCCAAAAAATGGAATAGAGATTATAAAAGCGGCATATAGTACAGGTCAAGGTTATCACAAAATTGTCCCCTGACAAAAGGGAATTGAACTTGAAATATCACTCTGTAGCAACATTCACATCACTATCAGCAAGCAGCCGTGTGACTTCATTGGTAATCCTTTGTTTTTATAGTTTAATTTAAGATGCAACATTTTCTTAATTTCTTATTCCTAATTTGTTGTATTAATCTTATTCATATTTAGCCATCAAGACAGAAATGTGTAATTCGAGCTCATGCACAAATAAAATAAATTAAAATAAAATAGGGAAGAAGAATATATATATATATATATATATACACAATTTATTTTGTATGATTATGTTTTTAGGGTTGAATTTATGGTTTGTTTGTTTTTTCATACAGTAAATCTTTTGTCCATACAGTGATAGTCAGTCACGAGTTATTTAAACTCCAAAGTTCAGATTTAAAGGAGAACTCCGGTTTTGGTCTAATAAAACATTGGTACCTAGTCAACCGTTCTCTGAGATTTGTTTTCATGATAATCGAATGTAAAGAGTTTTATCTCTAAAAACTGTTTAGCGTATAACGCTAGTAATGGGGGCATCTATTAAGTAAAAATAAATGGCTAGTTTATACCACTAACAAGACTCAAAATAGCCCCACACTAACACAGAAACATAATGAGGGTCCCTACATGCAAAACGAAGCATTGAGAACTTTGTAAGTGTACAGACAGTCCACTTCGTGTATACAGACAGGAGCCATCTTTGGAAAACAGTCTCGACTAGTCAAACCACGAACGCCATTCATACAGTTCAGCTCACTTAGCACGTCGTTCGTGGTTTGATTAGTCGAGACTGTTTTCCAAAGATGGCTCCTGTCTGTATACACGAAGTGGACTGTCTTCATAAAATATCTTCTTATTAAACGGTCTGTACACTTACAAAGTTCTCAATGCTTCATTTTTCATGTAGGGACCCTCATTATGTTACTGTGTTTGTGTGGGGCTATTTTGAGCCTTGTTAGTGGTATTAACTAGCGATTTCTTTTTACTTAATAGATGCCCCCATTACTAGCGTTATACGCTAAACAGTTTTTAGAGATAAAACTCTTTACATTCGATTATCATGAAAACAAATCTCAGAGAACGGTTGACTAGGTACCAATGTTTTATTAGACCAAAGGTTCATTTTGCGCCGGAGTTCTCCTTTAAGATATCTCCTTCCACAGAAGAAAGAAAGTCAGAGCAGAGGTGTTTGAAATTACAAGAGGGTGAGATAATGATGACAGCTCTGAACTCAAGAGTTGATCATCAGAGTAAATAGCATACTCACTTTTTGGAGTGGTATTTTCAAAGGTCAGACGTTCTTATGACTGTCACTTTCCTCCCATGACCTTTCATTAAAGTGGAGAGCTTGACCTAACACCTGTAATCTTTCCTCATACCTTCTGTCGACAGCTTTAAACCAGCAGACAAACACAAACAAAGGTTCGGCAAATCAGTATAAAACCCTTAGAAATCCAGACATCCATGATCAGTGGCCACTGAACTGAAAATCGGTATTGGGTTGAAAGCTTGTTGAAATAACTGTACGGGTAATGGATTTAATGCTCTTTTTACTGGGCACAGAGTTACAATACCTTCCTTCATTGATGCTCCCATTATATGTCATCAGATCTGATCGCTAATGGTGGAAATGTGTGTTTATGGAGGGCTGATGGGATGAAACGGCAGCAATTTGACCATCATAGAAACTCTAAACCAAGCTCCTGGAACACAGAGCCCTTTGAACGAAGAGAGCTCAGCCAAAATCAACAAATGCATTTTTACCTCTCTTTTTACTCATTTGAATTTCATATATTCTCTCTCTGCCATTTGATGAAATGCACCCCAACAAAATTATACAGATAAAGACAGGCTGCTATTTACAGTATTTAGAGATGAGTATGTGGATATGTGCAGCATAGACAGATCAATGTTAAAAGTTCACTGGGTGTCGGGGAAAATAGAGAGAAAGAGAGAAATGATTGGAGTGAATATTATTTATACTTTTGTTATTTGCTTTAAAGGATTATTTCTCCAAAAAAAGAAACTTCTGTCCTTATTTAATCAAATTCTATTGAGGCGAATTATGAATAATTGTACAGATTCTCCGCTTGGAGAATTTGGCTCGCCCATGAGAAAACGAGCTAGGAACAGGAAGTACGAACGCGCCGGCGCGATTTTGGTTTTTCCTAGAGAAATAGCTTTGAGATTTGAGTTTTTCCTCGAGAGATATCATGGCTTGCAAACGAGCGAAGCATGGCAGTTGATCAGTGTTCGGATGTACAAATGAACACAAAAGTATTTTTTAGTTCCTTCATCCGAGCCTCTGAAGAAACAATGGGTTAATTTTATTTTCTCTGGAAATGCGCCGACACAACTTCCCAAAGTTTTGTATGGTCCAAACATTTCACCGACGACTGTTTCCTCAACTCGATGAACGTCTGAAAATAAATCGATCGAGCTACCATCAACAATTTCTGATGTATAGCCTAATTGTTCAAGTTCAGACAGGTAAGTTAATCTTTCTCTCAAAATCGTTCAATACTATGCATCAGTAAGTCAAGCCAGTGACTAAAATATCAACTTCACATCGTTTCTTTTAGTAGGATGAAAATAATCTTATTTAAATTCTGAACAAATTATACAGAAAGCGATCAAAGAACAATCTTTCCACACAGCGCGAGTTTATCTGGACAACTCGTTATGAAATCAATGACACACGTTACACTGCACAACGAAGCTCTTACTGTATGTACATCATCGTGTTTGCATTGGTGAAAGCATTAGAGAGAGTGCAGAAACTGCGTTGCAAAGATAAGATCTTCATGCTCGCGATTAACATACTGTCATCTGCTTGCTCAATGCTCATCACGGCAACATTTTATGTGATAGGAATAGATCTAAATACTTAAAAAACTTCTTGTTAATCTCGATAGCTATAATAGTAAAAAGTAAACATATAATAGCTGTAGTAAAAGTATTCGAGAAAGTTTCGCATGTAATACATAGCTATTTCATATGCAAGCATGTCAGCCAATCACAGCAGTGGCTGGCTACACTGAATCCCACAGCAGACACGCCCCTTTAAACAGAGCGTTCAAATCAGAGGCTAAAATCAGGCTAGGAAAAAAATTGCCTTTTATTTCTAAATTATGACTATTTTTTATCTAAAAAACATACTAACATTATAAGGGCAACCCAGGAAACATTATAAAATAATAAAATAACCCCAGGTCAGGGGACCTTTAAAAAACTTGTTTCAGAACCTCATCAATGTAATTTTCATATTTCTTGCTCATAGGATGGAGAATAATTATTTTTTTTGTATCACTACAGCAATAATGCATAAAGAGGGTCAAATTGGCCCGTATTTATTTCCTATTGAAGTTTGATTCAACACAGTATTTTGGTTTGGGATACATTTTTTGTCAGTAATAATATTTATTTTCTTAAAACTTTATGGTGCACTTAAAAATCTTTTTTCGCTGTGAGACAAGAATTTGCCTCAGAAATCAACCCTGCATGTCTGAATATGCATATCTTCCTACTAGGTGAACAGCAGTACAGTATGTGAAATGAGTATGTCTAAATTCACAGTATACATAAAACAGTTGGCAAAAAAGGTATCCGGATGACCTAATCCTTCTGCCACGACTCTAAAGTTCACTTTCAATGGATACTTTACTTTTCATAGACCATGAAGAGGAGTCGTGCATGGCAGGGAAATGACACAACTCACACTGTATAGCTCTCATGATAATGCCAACATGGCAGTGGATGTAGTACATTCAGACTGCATTCATACACACATTCATGCTTGATGATATTCATACAATACACATTCATACTTTTGTAGCTCTTCATCAAATGTAGAATCTACTCACACAGTAGGTGTATATGCAATTTCAGAAGCAGTAGATGAGTAGAGAAAGGCTAAAGGGAAGGACAGCGAATGCCCAAAAAAGGAAGAGGTGCAAACTTACAGTAAATCCATTACCTATACAGTTCACAAAATTATGTGAAATGTTCTGTCTCTGAGAAATGTTCTGTTAGAAATGTGTGGAGAGAAGGTTCAGACTTGAATATACTAGATCTAAATTAGTTTGTTAAGAAAAAGTACAACTGCATTTTAAAAAGAATAAATGCCATATTTTGTAATGCATACAGTATAAAAGGAAAGTGGACAAATAAACATGTTTCATATATTAAAACATTTGTGTATCATCAATTATTTTAATTATTTCAGTAATAGGACACCCTTTAAAAAAAAAAAAAAAAAAAAACTATATTGTACTACCGTTCAATCTTAAATTAAAATGTCATGTTTTCACCTTTAAACTACAGAGGTGGGCTATCCATTTCAACACACACTCACCATATGATATCTACTTCAGTCCATGATGTTGAGAACTTCAAATCTCCATGTACAGAAAAGCAGATCAAGTGCATTACCAACACAAAAGTCTCCTTGGTGCGACTGGAAGTCGATTTTTACCGATTTTTGTACTGTGTTGCTCCTACACAACCCCTGACAGCAAACGTCATGAGAAAAACAGCTATTCTGAACTCAGTGACCCCCCCCACACACACACACACACTCACACTCACACAGACAAATGTTGCCATACGAAACGCTTCGGTTTGACACCCTGCAGCTGTGTGTGATTATCATCATTCACCCTTGCTAATGCATTCAACCTCATTCCTCTTCCTGTCCCTTATCCTCTTCTCGCTCATCCTTTGTTCCCTTTAATCAATGCTTCTGATCAGTTTGGACAAAGCATGTTCACCTACCAACAGAGCAATAGAAGCAGCGTTGAAGCTAGAGAGAGTGAGCCATGTGTTGGGGCCGAATGGCTAGTCTGGATCTATTTAGCGCTTGCAACAGGGGCGTGAATTTTGAGTGTCATGTTAATTAATGCTTGTGGTAACAATTGAAAGCCCTCATTAGAAGGGTGATTTTCTTCACAGCAACATTAGCATGCAGAATACATCCGTAACATAGGGAGCATATCTTAACCAATAAAACTACTACTGCAGGGCTAGAGGCTAATAAGGCAGCAGTATACAGAATTATATATAGAGAGAAAGTGAATGAAAATGATATTTCAGCTATATCTCTTGCAAAGCACTGTGTTCTAAAGCACACTAGAGATTTGTGTTGTTCTTTAAAGGTCATTAGAATATGCTACTCCACCTAAAGGTCAACACCATCTTATTACCGCAAATAAATAAATAAATAAATCAATTTAAAAAAACCTTCATTCTCTTCCCATCTCCCTTCGGTAAATCTGCAATCGCTCTGCAGCCTCCTGTTTTTACAGAAGAAACACAAGTGTAAAAGCTCAAAGTATTTTCAAAACAGACTCTGCCCTCATATGGTCAAAATCTCTCTCTCTCTAACAGCTTTAAAATGCAGATAAAACCCTGCCTGGATCTGGTGTGGTTGTTTTCGAGTACTGTGTTCAGGGCCAGATTAACAAATGGACCATGCTGCAACTGAATCATCGCTTGGACAATTTATGCAACACAAAATCTGATGTTTCGCTGCAGAACACACAACAGAGGGTTTGCAATCATTTGGTCTCATTCACTCATATGCCAAAGGTTAATCCCATAGGACAGAAAAATCACAAAAGAGATCGCATTAATATCTCTGTTTTTTTCTCCTAGATAGCAATAAGATTAGATGAAGAGCAATTGGAGATTTTTTGTTTTCTGAGAAACATGTGCCTTCTCTAGAGTTTCAGAAGAAAGCTTGTATTTATCCCAAGGAATTTTAGGGATGCATGACATATCTATACTACATTGGTTATTGGTCAAAATTAGATATGTATTTTATTTATTAATTGGTATACGCATATTGGATATTTAATTGTGATTTTAATTTCCCCTATTTTAACATTTACATTACATTTATGTGAACATTAAATGACAGCAAAGGCAATCTTTAAAACTCTAATATTTTAATAATAACACTGAAAATATCAAAATGAATATTCTTTAAATTTAGCCTAAATTCACATTTATGATTTATTAATTTTGACAAAATATATTAGCATTTTTATAATGTGGGTTATAAGGGTTTATGGGTTATAAGCCATGACATGTAAATAATTATCAGCCTAATGATATCAGCGAGTTTTAGTGTCAATGCATCTCTATGAAGTTTAGGAGAAACATGTTGATATTTAGATAAAACATAACCTGAAGTCTCCTAAACTAAGAAAGAGCAATATCCAAGCAATATACTTTTTTTCTTTTCTTTCACTCTCTTTCCTTTTGCACTCTTTTACTTTATTTTCAACTCTTAGACTAGCTTTCTTGCCAAGACAAAACACAGAGCCATGAAATTCAACAGTAGAGCAGCTAAATTAAATGTTACTGGTGTAAACAATACAGAGGAGGAAAACACTTCAGACATATGACAAGGCCAAGAAGAACAGTTAACCATTCACACACAATATATGAGTGATATTTCTGAGGAACTATAAGCTCACATGCTGAGTATGTGTTCGTAGGGCAGTGGGTCTGTGTTTTACATGATGGTAACTTGATGTCTCAATCTCACCAGAGAAGCTGAACTGCAGTGCTGCGTTTCACTCTGGCAGAGGGAGGTGGAGACCCCATTAATATGTGTAACGGAGGCCAGTTAGTAAGAGCTGTGCGAGTAAACCTCCCTCGCCTCCTTGTTAGAGCCCCCCTTCCCCCCTTCCCCCATCCCCCATCCCCCATCCCATGCCGGAGACAGGGGCCCGCACAGAGGCCCGCACAGAGCGGGGAGAGTGAACAAATCAATGAATAAAAGAAGCACCAGGTGTGTAAAACACACAACTGCATTGGTCAAGAGCACAGATAAGAAGCATTAAAATCAACAGGTGTGTTGTGATGTGACACTGACACAATCAACTGTGAAAAACTGGGATGTAAAAATTATCCCTAACACCTGGTTTGGACTGAATGGGAAACACTCCCACACACATGCAGTGAGAACACATGACATCAACGGGGTTGGAAATGACTTTGTGGTTTACAATGTTCAGCACATGTACCTGAGAACATTAGTCACAGTGACACACACTTCTACCATGTGATTTATTGATGAGAAGTGTCTCTCTCGCTCTCATCTCGGGTCAAGTCTCAGATGCGGGTGGAGACTGGATCTCTGATGCGAATGTAGTAATGAGTAAAGAGATCTGCGCTCCTCTGAAATCCATGTAAAACTAGCCAACACATTAAGACAACAATATGGATGATATATAAGGTTATAGTTCAACACAATGCCCACAATGACCTGTTAAAAGGTTCGGCCATCCTCATATACACAGATTAGGCTACTCTCAAAGAAAAGCGTAAATAAGTAAGTATGTTTGTAATTCTACCTCAGAATAAGACAGTCACCTGAACACCGACACAACTGTATTAATCAGGGACCAAACCATTTGGCAATGTAACATTCATGAGTTACTGTTCACAATAAATGAAGTCCTTAATCTTCTTGTTTTGAGGTCACAGGGCACAAGGGCAGTGGCTTCAGCCAATGATCAGCCATCTAAACTAAACATCTAAACTTGACTTCAGCTCTAGTTTCAAAGTCAGAGTGACACAACAGCTACAGCTGTAGCAGCCGATTACTAAACTATACACCATATAATCACTCAAACTAATTGCCTAAATTAATCCTACACATACTCTTAAAACCATTGTGTCAAACGTCTACGTGTATCAGTCATGAACACATATAAATGGCCTGTGATTTATGAGGGGCAGGGTTGAAGTGAATGGGGCTAAACAGCTCTGCAGCTGCTGTCTGTTAGTGTTTTGGAGAAACGCTGAAGGATGTTCCTCTGCTTGCTTCACACAGGCTTAAATATTAATTGGTGCATAATAGGGATGAATAAAGTCTAGCCGGGGGCAGTGAGTTAAATCCAAACCTACCGCTGCTTTGGGCAGACATGACTGCAGTCAGCAACCATGGTCATTAGGGTTAGATGCTAATAGCAGTTAACTCAGAAAAGAAGGAAAATATACACAAGCTGCAGGGAAAAGTCTTCTCTTTTGATGGGGTGTAATGTTATATTGTAAACAGTTGTGTTCATTTAAGTTGCTAGTTGGTTTATAATACCATGTACATAAGCCTACTTAAAGGGATAGTTCACCCAAAAAGTCGTCATTTACTAACGCTCATGTTGTTCCAAACCTGCATGACTTACTTTATTCTGCGGAACACAGAAGAAGATAGTGTGAAGAACTGTTTTTATTCATACTATGAAAGTCAGTGCAGTCCAAAACAAAAACGTTCTTTACAATTATCTAATTTTGTGTTACGCAGTCATACAAATTTGGAAAAAAAAAATTCTGTCAGAAAGATATTTGCACCTTAAGAGATACAACAGCTCTTAAAGGGATAACCTTTTCTACTCCTAAAAGATGCATATTACAGTATTTATATTGTAACATTAAGGGTACCTCACTGGTGACAAACTCCCGTACCCCTATAGGTACAATTTCTGCATTTGTTTTTCTGAGAGCTTTAGGTGAACTATCCCTTTAATCTGAAATGTATTAGGGGTGTGACTTGATGTGCGTCCAGGGTTAAAAAGTGTAAAAATATACAGAGAGAAAGTCATTCCGAGACAATATGACTCACCCCAGGGTTGTCATGGTTACAATGGTGTACCAGAAGGAGGCCGGGATGCTGGTGAACTTGCTGGATGAGGAACCTTTCTCAGCGTAGAACATGACTGTGGCAAAGATGATGATGGCCATGGTGAGGGAGAAGAGGAGGAAGCCAAGCTCAGACGCACAGCTCTTCAGTGTGTAGCCAAGGATTCGGAGACCCTGAGAGTGGCGGGAGAATTTAAAGATCCGGAAGACGCGGAACACCCGTAGCGTGACGAAGGCTCCGCTCACGTCCTCGTTGTTGGTCATGACAAGCCCAATGTAATACGGTAAGATGGCTACTACATCGATAATGCTCATCACGCTTCTCATGAAGCGGTACCTGCTGGGTGCCGCAAACAGTCGCATCAGATACTCCACCGTGAAGATCATTACGCAAGCCGTGTCCATGCAGAAAAATGCTTCTGTGTAGCGCTCCCCGCAAGGGATGTCTCTCTGATTCGGCGTGGAACCACAAGGAACCGTCTCAACCACGTTGGTGATGACGGATATGGCGATAAAGAATCCGGTTACATAGTAGAAAACCAGTGCCATGGTGCTAGTGTGTGGGTTCTCGAAAGCCCTCCACATGGTCTCGCGGAAAGTCATGTTGGGAGGTTTATTGTCTTTGTTGTCCTCAAGGTCATCCATAAGACGTTCCGTGTTCTCCCTCTTGCGGTCCTTATACTCTTCATAACAGCAGTCGCTGATGATCTCGGGAATGATTCCAAAGAACGCCAGCTCCTCATCGTAGGCAGAGATGCACTCGTAGCGCGGGTAGTGCAGCTTCCCTGTGCGGTAGAAGTTAAGAATACTTCTGAACGAATCCGGATCTCGGTCAAAGAAATACTCCCTAGTCTCCTCATTGAAGAAGAACTCTTTTTCTGAGCTCCCTAGGAGAGTATCAGGGTAACGGTCTAGAGTGTTCCGCCAGGTCTGGAAGCGTCGGCCACTGACATTGAGGATGATAAGCTCATCCTGTCGCTTGTTCTTATTGGTCGGTGCGACAGGCATGGGCAGGTTGGCCACGGGCATCCATCCTATGGCCGCCGCCCGAGCGAAGGGGAGCCAGGCTGCCACTCCAGCAGCCATGGGGACTCCGGCTGGGGTCGAGGGGACCAGATCAAACACCTTCACAACCAGCTTGACATTAGATTAGACCCCATCTACATAGAGAGAGACAGGGAGATGGGAATATAGAAGAGAGTAAGAGATTGGCAAATGTGGGAGGACAGGAAGAGGAGAGTTCCAGTGGGAAAGAGTGAGACAGATGTGAAATGGGAGTGAAAATATGGCAAGAGCGAACATGATGCCAGCAGAATTGAGCGGCAGAGGTAAAAGGGAAGCAATCAAGTAGAGTACAGTAAAAAGAAGTACGTAAAAAAAGCGGAAATGAAACACAAGGAAAGATAGGGAAGACAGTTGCAATGGAAAAGAAGGAAAAAAAAACACAAATAGGCAAAAATGGTAGACTGTATTAGACCTCAAACCTTAAGCCTATTAGTTAGAATCACAATTTCTCCACCAAAACAAAGAAACAAAATAGTTGTCTATTTTTTCCCATGGCATCATTTATAGACCATGCTTTTCACACATGTATTCTTACTATACCAATGCATTTATATTATAGTTAAAGAAAATTACTAACATGTTTTACAAGATTGCTTTTACAGTGGCAGCAAATATTACACAGCACATACACCATGATAACTTGTAAAGAAAGCTGATTGCAAAACTATTCATTCTCAGCTCATGTAAGACAGACTCCAAATGGTAAGGCACGATTTCTGCTCGAGACACCGAACCCTTCAGCACAGCAGTTTGAAACAGATGCGAACCTGTTGAGCTTAATGCAAAACAATAAAACGCCATGAAATATCGGACGCTACACGGACAGTGCTGTAGTTAATACTTTACGAGCATCAAGATTTGCACTGTTAACACTTCAACCGCGGTTATCCACAGCTGCGCCCAAATAAAAATGGTTAAATATGAACGAGACTAATGAATCTCATTGAAAAATAATACAAAAAAAAAATAATGAAAAAAAAAAGACTAGTCCAAAACACAGCAAACTAATTTTCAACAGTTGAGTTTTTTGTTACTTACCCACGAAAAATCTTTTAACTTTTCATTCATTCAGCTACATTTATGACATTTCCTCCTGACATCACTTAGAAAGTGTTCGCCGAAAAATCCGCACATTAATGAGGAAAAACACAAACAAGAACCCAACTGAAAGAACAAAATAATAAATTAATAGCCAGCGTGTTTGGGGTCGGAATAAGGATAGTTTAGTTTTTATTTGCGTCCCTCTGTCACATCCTACGCTGTTTTATGATCCATTTGTTCGGACGGACAGAAATGCCGCACCGACCGCTCGCGAGCACGAAGTGACTCCCGCAGGATGCTCGGCTGATGGATAGAGGTGGTAGTCTTTTCCCAACCTCGCTCTCTTTCTCTCGTTCTCTTTCTCTCTCTCTCTCTCCTCTACATAAACCAGCACACTCCCTTTCTCCCTCCCCGAGGTCTCTCCGCTGCCAGGTCTCGCGCTCTCTAGTTTGGCTCTGCGCGCGCGATCGGTGTTTGTGGAGCAGAGAGAGCGCGAGACGCACAGAGGCAGTATACGCTTGCTTTCGCGACAGTCACACTGTTTGACAGCGCGGTGATTTCACCTTACTTTACAGTGGGCTCATCCTGCGTGCCGCAGCATTGTTACCTGGACCGATATAGAAATGGGGACATGGTAATTTATTTGCATTCGCGAGCGCAGTAACCATAGTACACATTTAAATATGGCATTCAAAACGTCCTGTACGAACTCTGTCTCACATTGATTCGTAATGATAAATTTAACTAATTCTTTAGCCAAAAAGTGGCCTATTCACGGAAATGTATGAATGTATGAATAAAGTTAAACTAGCACACCAGGATTAAAAAAGCGTTTTGTTTTTCATAGATCATATTAAATACTTGACTGTTTTAATAGTTTGTGTGATGCAAGACACCTATGCAACACATTCCTAAAATTATTTCTCTCTCTTTGTGTACGGTTTGGCTATACTTGCCAAAATTCCTAACTTATATGAAATATTATGACAACCGACTTGTGTGGACATTTCACTGGTCCGCACTATTTAAAAAGGCTTTTAAATCGGCCAAAATATATATTTATTTAAATCTAGAGTTTTGCACGTAGGTTGAGGGGTAGTTGGGTTAGGCCTTAGAAAAAATATCATAAATCTGATATAAAATCAATGGAACTCCATGCAATGCCCTCATATAGTGAAACAAACGTGTGTGTGTGTGTGTGTGTGTGTGTGTGTGTGTGTGTGTGTGTGTGTGTGTGTGTGTGTGTGAGAGAGAGAGAGAGAGAGAGAGAGAGAGAGAGAGAGAGAGAGAGAGAGAGAGACTATTTGTTGGCAAATTGTCAGATTAAATATAATGAAACCCAATGTAAAAAATGGCTTGTAAAAACATGTTCAGTGCCAAATCATGTTATACTTTAAATGTAATGATAATGTTTATGTTGGTGGTAGGGTAGTCTCACTGCCAGAACTTTGACTAGACTACAAAAGGATGGGTTGATAGTGTTGTTTGATTGATATGTCATTTAGAGTTGGCTTTGCTTATAGACTGCCTTTTTGGGCAGGGCTATGAGAGTTATATTGTAATGCAATGATATGCAAAAAAAAGTTAGTTAAATAATGACGATTCTTCTCAAACTGAAAACATGTAGAAATACGATGTACTGTACAGTACAGAAAAAATAAGTACATAATTCAAAGCAGTTCAATTAGTTTAATTGCAATCCAGTGCTTCAAAAAAACTCCTCTGGTTATCTTTTAAAGATTTGATGAAAACTAACTTGACAAACTTTGGCAAATCCAGTGATTATTTTGCTTAACCTGAAAGAAGAATGCTGTGGGCATTCATGCATGCATAATTATCCTTCTGCTGTCATTTAATTGCAATTAATTTGTGTTTTTGGATCAAAACCTTAACCAGTCCAGCAAATTAATGAGCAAACACAAAGCCCATATGCACTGCTGTTCTCCAGGCCCAAAAGCAGGCCACTTGAATTTCATTTCTGTTCTATTCATATTCTGTATATGTGAATTATTTATATCCCTCTTTTTTTCTCCTGTAACGTCCTTCAAACGTGGCTCAGTGGATGAATCCTCAGCAGTTATCGGCTTTGGAAATCCTTGATGGATTTAGTGTGCTGGCGTGCCTTGTGATGGAAGTGTGTTGTTGAGCGTGGAGCTGGTTCTGATATGTGTAACCACAGATTCGCTGCTTCAATAAGCAATATAAAGCCTAATTAACTCTGCTGGGACTCTCAGCTCTCAAAGTGGGCCTGAAGGTTCTGAAGAATACCAATAAACTCAGATCAGTGGCGACAGTGTAAAAATGCACCCTAACAGCAAACTTTTACAGTTGAGCAAACAACTGTACTTTTTCTAAAAGCACTTATACCTTTGACACAGGCAATTAAATATACAACTCAACTCCACTAAATTCCTTCATACCCTTATTCATTCAACTATTTTCTAATCAACTATTATCATCAACAAGTATTTCAACTCAATGCAGAATAATGTGAGAAGACCCGTGATCTAGAACTCTTTTCGAACAGACACACACACAAAAAAAAACCCACTATCAGAGTCCCAGACTCCCTAAAATATCCTGTCAAATAGAATAGACTGATCAATAGCATCCAACAATGCGCTTAAATTTACAAGCTCAGGCACGGAAACACGTCCACTGTCTGTGGTTAGAAGGAAACCATTAATCAATTTAACTACAGCCATTTCAGCAATGTGACGGGGAGCAAAACCAGACTGCAGGTATTCACATAATTACTGGCTGTGTAAATGACCGCAGTAATATAATTTAACGTTTTAATGTAAATAGTAAATGTAAGGTTAGGTGATGGGTGTTGCTTGGGTGTGACTTATGTTTTAGCTCGAATAAGATATGCTCAGACAGGCTCTTTCTCCAGCAGGCGGTTTTAAAATCGGCATGAAACGGAAGCTGCAATTGTCTTTTCTTCCTTATTGTGACATATATCCAAGTGGAACGGCTTCTTGAACAAGAAAAAAATGTAGGACGGGACTTTGATTAATTTCGATTCATTGATTGGATTGTTGGATGGTTGTAGTTTGCTATTGCTGTGATCTCATGTGAGTGACAGGTTGTCCCGCCCTCTCACCAGTAAACATGTCATCAGAGAAGGGCATCATTGCAAGAGGGAGTGGAAGTCATTTTGATTAAAGATTATGAGGGCACATAAATTTAAAAATAATGATGAGCATGGATAAATCATTTATAATAAATACGGCAATGTTCTATAAAAACAAGAATTGTCATTTTTGATTTCATGGTGATTGGTCACTTTTAGTGCTCTGCTGAGAGTAACACATCAGAGCAATGGAGTTCAGTTCAGACGCGATTTAGGCTGATGTGCATATAGCTCAGAGTCAGAAATTGATAAATTCAAACTGAGACACAAATAGTACCCTCAGAATTATATATTGCTATATGTCAGAAACAAATTTCTCTACAATAGTAAAATATGAAATCAGCTACAATGTGGCCAGCCAGATGGCCTAATGAAGGTGGTAAATAATGTTTTAATTGAAGTGTAAAAATGAGGTCTAGCTGTAGGGTTAAAGGATAAAAACAAATAACATTATCTCAGTATAGAGCATTTGAAGTCAACTGAAAGTCTGGTAGAAAAACAAATGTGTGTGTGTTCTTTAAGCGATGAGTGGAGCAGATATCCATCAAAATGACTATATCTTTTCTGAAATGCCATGCCTTTTACAGTATATGCCAACTTTCAAGCACTAGACTTAAAATTTTATTTAGAAATTTCCATAAAGGTTGCTCAGTTCAGTTGAATAACAACATTTCAGTTTTATAACTTATTTCCCTCTCACAGATCTACGGCACTGCTTCTGAAGTTTTTGTTGTTGTTGACTTAGCCCCATCTAAGGTTCAAGTAGGCCTTCATCAACAGCAAACCAAAAATATTTTCTATATCATGCTGGATATCCTTCAGCATTATCATTAATATTACTAAGTGGCCATTATTACAATGATTCACTAACACATTCGATGCTGTGGAAGAAAAATAAGCTCATCAAGTTTGTTCCTCTGTTTAATGAGACACCTGTGCTTGTTTGCCAAAGTTTTGACTGTTCTAGTGTAGAAAAACTATAACTATTACTTTTCTATTTGAATATATTTTAAAATGTAAAATTCATGTGATGGAAAAGCTGCATTTTCAGCATCATTACTACAGTTTTCAGTGTCACATGATCCTTCAGAAATAATTCTAATATGCTGATTCTGTGTTGATAATTTTTTTCCTCAGGATTCTTTGATGAATAGAAAGTTTAAAAGAACAGCATTTATTTGAAATAGATTATTTTTTGAATAAAATGTCTTTACTGGCATTTTCGGTCAATTGAATGCATCGTTGCTGAATAAAATAATACATGTCTTAAAAAATATATATCTTACTATAGTAATTTTTGAATGGTGTAACATGACATTTCTGCTTATTTATCAGTCCACATGCATACATGATTGTATGGACACCATTGGTGGCAATAAATGATATCAGATTCATATACATTTTCATCTTAGCTTTCACATTGTTGTCACATTGTCTTTTTTTATGCAAGCCGTGTTTCCACATTGCGTAAGTCAGAATAACCTCTGTGTGACCTCTAGGCTGTAATCCGTGTTTCTCAGCAGAGATCTGGGAACATAAACCTTTGATCATATGCAGTTGTATTCATATATTCGTATGTGCTGTGCATCTTTCTGATGAGTAAAGTACAGTGATGTTCCCCTCTGTGAGATGAATAAATAAGCTGTAGGGAGACATAGGAGCCGCAGCTGTCGTGAGTCTGTTAAAGGTTACTGTATTCAAGGTCCAAAGGAACTGCGAGAGTGTGTATATTAGTGCACGATCAAGGGTGTGTGTGTTTCTCTGCTTTAATGGCACCCAGGTGCATGTCGTACGCTGCGCACTCTCTTTCTAGACCACACACGTGCATGTATACACACATACAGTGCGTTAACCTCTTGAACAGCACAACAGTATGCCGAAGACCCTTTGCTGGCTGTCTTACTCTATAAGGGGAGAGAGCAGAGGCAGAACTGGCCCTCTGTAAACACACATATCACTCTAGTCATGCGAAATGGAAAATTTTGTACTGTCACACCGGCAATAAGCTGACCCGACATTACCTTGCTTTCATGAGCCCCAAGGCTCCATAAACAGTGCAGCACCGCCAGTACCACACAGACTTCCTCTCCTAAAACATTAGACATGTAAACTACTCACAACCGCTGCTGACCACGTAAGATGAATTCGGCACGGGACCCAAAGTGAAACTCCAGTGCAATTCAGCAAAACCCCACATGACATAAATCACAAACTTATGTAGTATCCATGACAACAAACCAGACACCG
>NW_026607481.1:0-18958 GCF_029890125.1 Rhinichthys klamathensis goyatoka
AGTGTTAATGAACGTCACCTGTGAGACGCTCCGGTCTCGCATCTCTCACGGAGGAGCGGAAGCATAAAAAGAGGAGCGACGAGCTGAAGATCGAGAGACCGGTGCGTCTCACAGGTGACGTTCATTAAACGCCACCGGCCTCGCGCCGTTCTCTGACGTCGGCTGCGTCCTGCTCGCCATAAATGTTGTTTCTGTATTCTCAATAAAAGGCTAATTATTATTATTTTTTTTTTGTTGATTTATTTGAAACTAGATATCATGTACAAAAAAATATCGAGTATCGAATCGTATCGTGGGAAATTCTGAAGTATCGAAAATAATCGAATCGTTGGCTTAAGAAATCGGTATCGTATCGAATTGTCATTAAGGCTCCGATTTACACCCCTAATTAATTGTATCTTAATTTTAATCAATGTTTCATCAACCAATTGCCTGGATTTAATAAATAAGAAGTAAATATAGCAGACGATAGATAATCACGACACTGAGGCGCCGGCGCGTGAACTGGAGCTCGTCTCATAAATGAACCGAAACTAAGCGTATAAGGTAGCCTACTTGCCTCACAGACATGTCTATTTTTAAACAGAACAATTCAAACCGAAAGAAAAAAAGACAACAGACTGCTCTCTGCTTATGTAATCCGTATGAAATGTGCATTTCTCTCTGGCGCGTTCACTACTGCGAAGATCGCGAGTCAGCATCGTCAACTTCATCTTTGGCCGACACTGACGAAAGGCCTGTTTGTTTTTTTGTTGAGGATTTGTTTACTGTGTGTGATTCATTTAATGGAAAGCACATTCACTGCTAGTTGTCTTGCTGTTAATTTAAAATAAACGTAGAGCAAGTAGCTAATCAGTGTCTGCTCGTTTAATCAAACTAAGTTGTCCTATAACAGACGAACGTCGCAACGCCCTCCCCCCCCACCGGACGACGACGACGGTGACGGTTATGTTATGAACCGTCACATTTGACTCACGTCATAACCGTCATCACCAATTCTGAAACCAGCACACCCCTAATCATTGCATAGGAAACAGTATCAACGCTCACTCGATATTGGGCATGAAGAAGTGTTTTGACTACATTATCCAGATAAAACATTCATCTACAGAGAAAGCATTATGAAATCATTTAATTACGTTGCAATTGGCTGCTTCATCGTTCAACAAATGCTTCTTTGCGAACTCTCTATTACACTGTGCCTCGTTTACAAAACAAAATGCTCCGAACAAACATATAATCCTCTGACGTGTTTTTAGTTTAAGTAGTTTTAGCATTTTAACTTAAAAGTATTTCAGTTAGTTGCCAATGCAACATTTCCTGTTTTCATTGAAAGGGGTCACTTTTTCAAGTTGATTGTACTGAAATGTGTGTTGGCTGTGCCTGTATACAACCATCATATAATGATAAAAATCCATCCATTGGTTTTGTTTTAATCTCCTTATATGTTTTCCCCTGTCTCAAATTGAGCCGTTCGATTTTGTGACGTCAATAAAACGGACGCCCCTCCCACGATTGTTGATTGACAGCAGCGTTTCAACACATCCCTGCCCTGAGCGAGCTGTCATCATAATCCGTCATTGTTGATACACTGGAACAGAATGGCATCTAAGCGATTGTGGTGTTCTGTTCTTGGATGTAATAACGAACACAGCAGTCATTTTGATGTTCCTAAATCCGAACCGCTGAAGACGCAGTGGCTGAGTTTTGTTTTCGAAGGGAATATTCCCCACGAGCAACGTCAATGCTTTCATGTTTGCGCGAATCGCGTATCGTTTCTCACCAGACTGCTTTATAAACGAGGGTCAGTATAAAGCTGGTTTTGCTAAGAAGCTGCTCCTGAAAAAAGAATCGGTACCAACTATTCATGTCCCTGCTGCACCTCCAGAAGAAGTGAGTGTAAAATTGTATTAACCTTTATATTAATCTTTGCAAATCGCTTGCACGCTTCACGATGAATGCGGCTAAGGTTTACTCTCAGGGTACATTACGGCATGTTTTCTATGTACGACGTTCTCAATATAATTCATAATCCCACGTTTATAATGAACAACGCGTTATGGTTATTGTGTTATTACAAACTGTGTATATATACATCAGTAAACACATAGCGTTCGTACATCTCACTAAGTTACTCTACCCTGCCAGTAAACAAAGATAGATCAAAGTGACATTTTGTTAACCAACCATTCAGAAACGTCCTGTTCGAGCCTTAATTGTCAAACTTTGCAGCCGTCATCTTGTTCCGGGTGCGACTCCGGTTCAAATTGATGCGGTTGCACAGATGTGTCCTCAAAGACTCCCGCTGCCATTCTTTCTCCAAAATATACCCTCAACTGTTGTCAAGGCAACACTCCACGTGCTTTGTCAAAACGCCTGCAGAACAGAGGGGCGGAGTCAACAAAGCTCATTATCATTTTAAAGGCATATGCACTGAAACGACGTGCTGAAAACAGAGCTGTTTTTGACCAGGTAAAATTAGTGTTTTCTTACAATACTAATGAGAATTTTTAATTAAAGTATATTACAAACTTTTCATTTAGACCCTAAAGAATCAAATTGACTTGTATGAAAATGGCATTATATGACCCCTTTAAGTTTTTATAATTTTTTTTTATCTAATATTTATATTTTATTTTATTTAGGCTTTATTTCTGACATCACTGGCAGCTACGATAACCTGCAGTTTAAGTAAGTCGTTTTGAGATGGTTAAGATGGTTTGATTCAGTAACCCCTCCAGGATTCATCAGTGCAGGAAACAAAAAGAACAAAAATACATTTATTTTTAATTAAAATAACAAGTATTATGCTAATTAATAAGGATAACTGTAGAAGATATCATAGTAATAAGGACTTGTCACAATAATATAGAATTCAATAAATGTGTGTATATTTCACAACAGCTTCTGTTACATGCTGGTCTGTTCGGTCAGAGATAGAGGGAGGTATGAGTGTCATGCAGTGAGAGACCTGATCACGCTCTATTGTTTGATCGCTCTAATCTCCTCCCACACCAATGAGAGTCATTGTTTGCAGCTGCACTGGTGTAGGGGAGGTTTATAAGCTTGTGGTATATCAGCATGAGCTGACTTTAAGGCGACCAGATCGCAGCAGTGGCTGGCTGACCATGGAGACTTTTCTCTTAAAGCTTCAAAATTATATTTTCTTTCTGCAGTAATAGTATTATTTTCCTACTTTGATGTCCCATTTTCCCCTTTTTTGTTTCTTTAAAGATCGACAATTCTTTTTTAAAAATAGAATATTGGAATTCATCATAAATTATTTATCAGTGCACATCATTATTATTATTGTGCATTCGTACAGTGATGGTGTTTACTGGCATCATGAGTGCGGGACAACCTGTCACTCACATGAGATCACAGCAATAGCAAACCACAACCATCCAATGATACATTTTTTTTATATATTCTTGCAGACACTCATTTTAAGTGGCTACAGCTCAACCAGAAACTAGCGAGCCGTACAATTTGAAAAGGAAGTGCGTCACGAAGCTCAGTGCAAGTAGTCCAGACTTGCCCTGTACCAATGTGCATACTATCCATCCTAAATAGTATGTGCGATTAGAATAGTCTTAAGTGTGTCCCAAAGCGCATAGTATGTTGAAAAGAGTATGCCAAAAGTCCCCGGATGGTTTACTATTTCTGGTAGATTTGTGGATCAGTGCACACTCTAACGGCTAATATTGCCCACAACCCATTAAGCTTTGGAGGAGGATTCGGTTCAGAACTACAAACACAAATAAAAGTGTTAAAAATGGCAGATGTGCATAGAGAGGTTTAGATAATGGGGTCACTAATAATCAATGATTAACCTGATAAAAAATGTTTATCTAAGGGACCGGTCGGTATTTATGGAAAGGTCCACCGGAGGAAAATAGGGGAGGGTCATGTCTTTTTATTCTTTGTTGAGGGGAGGGTCATCCAACTTTTTTTAGTCTAGGGGGAGGGTCACCCAACTTTTGTATTCATGAAAACAGCTAAATTTCAAAGTGGCTTGATTGGTGCATATTTTTTCCATGTAGCTCTCTCGGTCTCGGCCCCCCATCGCTATCAGATGGGTCTGACCCAACAAAGATCCAGTTTGGCGCTGTTTGACAGTGCGCGCACACTTCAGTATGCGCTCAGAAAAAGTGCATTAGAACAGAACGTCAATGAAATGTTTACCCGGCAAAGCTTTAAAGCCCGAGCAAATAATGAACTTTTGTGATTGCGAATAAGTGCAGTGTCCTGTGAGTGTAACTATACCGCTGCATTAACATGTGATGTGAATATACGTCGAGTTTTACAGTATTGGGACTGAGGCGCCAGAACTGCAGCTGATATAATGTGCGCTGTAGCACGATACTACCATATTTTAGTTTCCATTCTTATTGTGTTTCCACAACAACGTTAGTGAGTAAATCTACTGAAATTGCCACCATAACAGTGGAGTGTGATGTGTTAGACGTAGGGCTACCACATTTTTAAATTACTATTAGTATTATTTGAAGTTAACATAATAAAATACGTAGACCTACACCAAAAAAAACTAGTTGAGGATAAATTCTTTAAAATTGGGCAATTCCAGCGTTATGGACGTGACATTTCTCCACATGAAAGACCCACGACTGGAAGATCAACGTGCTGCTACTTTTCTCTCCAATACAGTATTGGAAATGAAATGTGGATGCCCATTAACGTTTTTTAAAGGTATTTCGGGGTCTGCAAGCTAAGAGGCAAAGTCAGATTCATATGCATCAGCTGGTCTATTAATGAGTGTTGGCTTTTGCTGATTCTAGTATATCTGTGTCTCCGTCTCTCCACTCCTGGCGAAGAGTCGTCAAGACGTCTAAAAGCCCCTGTCTCCCCGCCATCACGCACTTCGCTGAGATGAGGCCTGAAGACTTTTCTGGCCTTGGAGAACGCCTCCTTTGCGAGATGAGCTGCTGACAAGGCAAATGTTTTATTTACAACACATTAGACGTTAGAATATAATATGTTGATTCTGAGTGAGAGCAAAGAGAAAAGAGAGATAAAAGCTATTAAGCTAATGCTGTATGGTGTCTCTTTTCATTGCTAGTCTTTAAGCTGATGCTTTGTGTTTAACATGTTTAGTCCTTGTTCTGCTCTTAAATCCACAAAGTCTAAAGTTATGTAAAGTATTATTATTGGAAACACTGCTTCTAGGGATGATGTGCTGGGGAAAACCCTTCCAGTATGTATAACATTCACCTTTTGTTATAGTTTAGACATTTACAGATTCAACAGCTCAAATGTCACTCTATGCTGGGAATGACGGTACATTCTTCCATTCTCCTTCTCTGAGAGGAAGCACATGTAAGATATCAGGTTATTCGGAGATCGGATATGTATTACAAATTGGGATGGATTACGGCATAATCGCTTTTCAAAAATCCTCAAATAACTGCCACACTGTAATGCTAGCCTTTGTTAATTCCCAACGTGGCTTCCCACCCGTGTCATTGCCGCTTTTCCATATTAGATAAATGATGGGGACATATGATGCCCTGGAGAATCCCCCCTGCTCTTAAAAGACCTTTACAGAGGTACAGACTTAACAGAGTTCACGAATTAGCAAAATGAACAGCCTCATTCAATCTGGTGTAGTTAGTGTTATTGCATCTGTCATATTTACAGGCAGTAGTGGAATGTGCCGCCCAGCCTGGTCCTCATTAGGCCTGTGTTTTGACTCTGATTTAGACTCGGGTTTGGTTCTATTGTCACTCTGGATCAAATGGCCAATGTAAACACTCTTAATTAGACCGGCATGGAATGATCAGGACTACGCTAAAACCCAATGTGGCAGCTCCACTATGGTGTGCTGTAACTGTAGCCCCTCAGCGTAATTTCCTCCTGATGCATTGTGAAGGTCGGCGCAGCTGTGGATGGAGCCACTGCCCTAAAGTATGAGAGACCTGAGTGTTGCTTTGGTAGGGTCTGCTTTTTATTCCGTAATCGAGGCAGGTTGTTATTTTCCTCATTTGGCCCTCAAGCAAGTTCAAACAGCAACGACCACCCATGAAGGGCAAACTGCTTTTCCTCTGCTTGCCTCTTCTGGACGTGCACGCAAACTATACATATATGTTGAGTTTCACGATTCAAAATTATGTCAGAATTAATTTCCATTTCATGACAACTTTAACCATTTTAAACTATTTTTCAAATGCATGATCTTAAAGGGATAGTTCACCCAAAAAATTTTATTGATGTGGAAATTGTCAAAATTAAAAAAAAAAATACAATAGAGGTCAATAAAAACCAAAACTGTTTGGTCACCAACATTCTTCAAAATATATTTAATAAAAAAAAAAATATATATATACCACCAGCACCAGCTCACTAATTGTTGCTAATCAATAAACCAGTATCATACATGCGTTTTTGGTAAATCCTCAGGTACACAATGTGTTGTATTTGCTTAAAAAAAAATTTCCCTCACATCTCAAAGAAATGCTAGCAGTAAAAAAGAGAAGAAAATAGAAGATATAGAAACAAAGCAAGGCAGAATGCAGCATGCTGGAGTAAAACTGGCATCATAAGTCTCAAAGCCAGAGCAGGTGACGTGTGAGGACATGGGTGTGAGTGTGTATATTAGGCATGTTATGACTGTCCAGATTGATGACTTTTGCAGTTTGTGGAGCGGAGGATGAGCAAACTTGAGCGGATGAGAAACTCTCATGCATGGGGCACCATAGACGAGATGTTTGTCATTATCTGAAAATGAGTTACAGCCCCTCCTTCGCTTCTCTCCCACCGCATAAATAACAGGGCTGTCACACACTCTTAACAAGCTGAGAAACTAAACTGAGCACTTTATTAACACACAATCACAGTCCGTCAGGGTATTGCTCACCTGCGTGGCATGTTGTCAAAGCGCTGTCAATTCAACTAATACATTAAGCTAATAGCAACATCGTATTTCTGAATAACTTTTTTTTTTACTGTAATATTGTATAATTTTGCAGTATTGGCAAAGTGCATCCTGTGAGCATTTACCTTCGCTATTTTAATCTCACATAGCCAGGCTAAAGAGCAAAGGTTCTGGTCCATTTTGCAGCTTTTCTAATAATCACCTATTGGACAGAAAAAGACCATCTGTCTGGCACATAAAGCGGCTAAGAACTTACCAATGAAAGTTTTTGAATTTTGCATACGTTTAAAACACCTATTTTAATCTAGTGCTTTTTTATTTATCTATTTGCATAGGGGCAGGTTTATCTGAAATAGATTATACTTAAAAAATAGAGTGGTGGAAAAAAAAATTGCAGTGAAGTCCCAGTACAAAAAATACAGGACAAATAGAGAAAATGTGCCTAATATTTACAATTCTGTGCTCATGAATAACTAGTTTAAGTGCCTCACAAATCTTTCAGAGATTTGATGCCTGGCAAACATTGTCAAATCCAGTGACCCTCCTTGTTCTGGTAGACTGGTGATTTTCTAGGCAAACTTGAATAATTGTGGGGAATACCGTGTGAGTACTGTTATTAACTGTCATATATCTTTAAATGTCTGAAAGTGTGAAGCAGTTAATTTAACATACAATAACATTCTAGTATTGGTTGCTTGTTAATTGCATCAGGTCAACTGCGTTCCATAAGCCATTAACCTGCAAACTGTTAAAAGATGAATATTTGACGGAAAAAGCTTTGCCTCTTCATTTCAGAAGTCAACCACATGCTCGAGTTAAGCGAGTATATGCTTTTTCTGTGCACTTTTTACTTGCTTAAGCTCCTGCCTACACATCACTTTGAAACCCAGCGCTGGAAGAAATGTGGTTTTGATCGTTTTGTTTATTTAATGGCTCTTTCTCTCTTTTACGTCCTTCAGTTCTTTATTCTGATGCAAAATGTAGTAATGGGTTTGTGGGCCAAAAGGCCCTTATTCCTCCATCTAGCACTCCCTTGTTCACCACAAACGTTTACCGCCTATCATTTATTCATTCCCTGTTTTCGTTAAAGAGCTTTTCTCTTTCTCTCTCCGAGTTCTGATTAGGAGGTCATGTAACACGTACCTTTTATTTATTTTTCCAGCCAGAGAAAGAGTTGAATGAGCTAGTGCAGCCCTCTACATCACCGCAATTACCTTTGCTAACACCTCCGATAAATAATCAACTTGTGAGTAGAGCCTTGAAAACATTAATCACGGCATTAATGAAAGAGAGAGCTCGCAGGATGCATTTCCTGAGTTTGGTTCGTGCCATTCGACACCACTGCGCACGCAAATAAAATAGCTTGTATATCTTGATATAATAAAGGCTTATAGCAAGTTATCATAAAAATCTATTCTGGTTTGCCAAACTGTCAAGTTAGCACTTCCGCTGCTTCAAACAACTTGTCGAGATAATGGTCGCTTCATTAGCTTCGTCCTTTGAGGACCCGCTATTTGAATAAAAATCAGCAATTATGCGACTTCTCTCAGATATGAGCCTCTCTAATGTAGCTAGCAGATGAAGTTTATCTTGCTAATTTCTATGCGTTCGCCTAGCATGGCTGCTTATTTCCCAAAGCGTTATTAAATCTACATGAAAAGCCTTATTTCATGTGTTCATTTATTCAAGTCATCATTTACTCGCTTGTGTCACTCCAAATGTGTTAGACTTGCTTTAGATAAAATATATATTTATTTAGATATATTTTTTCTATATAATGAAAGTGAATGGGTTTCATAACAACATTGAACCCACCACACTGACTTTCACTGAAAAAAAAGACATTTGTTTTTAAAATTATCTTTTTATGTAGAAGAAAGCAAGTCATATCTTGAACAACATGAGGGTGAGTAAACCAATTTATTTTATTTTTGGGTGAACTTTCCATTTAAATGCTATTTGAAAGTTAAATATTATCCTTCATTTTAAATATGCTTATTTTCTACGTTTTGTTAATCTACATATCCAGCCTGTCTGCATTGAATATTGTTAAAACAATATTTGGATCATTTAGAGATCAGAATATCTAATTTCAGAATAAATTTAAAAGTGCTCTGGGCTGAAAAAAATAACAGTCCACTTTGCTTTACCCCTTTTCTCTGTCCCCTCTCTAGATAGAACAAGATAAAACAAGCCTAATTACATTAGATGACTCAGTTTTAGTGAGAAGCTATACACAGGCTTCTCACACAGTTGGCCTTGTTTTAAGTAACCCTGTATGCATCAGTGGAGCAAATGTAGAAATGGCTTAAGATCTGTAAATAATCAGCTGGAAAAGATGATAATAAAGGTTTGAGAGAGAAAATAGGGAGTCTACTTCCTGATTGGAGAGAAAAGAAAGGACTGTTGTGATCTTGAGGTTTTAAAAGAGAGGGACTTGAGTATTGCTCTAAATTATTGGATTTGAGCTGCAGAGAAACCCCTCAGAGGACCGACTCCAGATTTGAAAAGAAAGATTCAACTGCACTAACAATAGGTTTTTATTCCCCGTACCCTCCTCCCTTCCTCGACAACATCTTCAGCTTAAAATTTAAAGAATCTCTTTGCTATTGGCTGTGTACGTCTTCCAACTGTGTCCAGCTCCCCAGCACACTGGAGGTGGGATGGTGTGTGTCTGTAAATCCTTTCCACAGACTTTTCCTGGTGTCAGACAGAGTGAATGTTTGAGAGGGTCCAGGCGAGATAGGACACTTCAAAGGGTACGAGGCAGCGATGTGTTTGTACAGGCATACCAGCTCTGTGCCCGTTCTGATTCAGGGAAGAGATAGCTGGCCGCAATAGCTTTGATGTGCTCGCAGGACATAATGCATATGGAGGAAGATGGGATGGAGATTAACGATAAGGTCATGCCATCACTGTAACATTGTCTAGTCAGAGTTAGTCAGTCACTCAAATCCAGACTGATGCTCTCAAACTGTGTTACGGTTCAGGATTTGAGCTGGTTCTTATACGGAATTGCTAATGCAATGATGTAGAAGAGTAAAAATATCACTTTTTTTTTTTACTTGGCATGTACATTGTGTTTTTATGACAGCATTTCAAGTTTACATGTAGTTAAACCTTTTCAGTGCAGCACATCAATGACTGTTTTGAACCAATCAGAAGGACTGGACAAACATCTTGAGCATTTTGAACGTATTCAGCATTTACAGTGGAAAGTGTTCTCAACCTTTTTGACTCCATTGTTCACATCAATATTTTATTAAATAATCTTAAATTAATTAAGTTCCAGAATTCCAAAGGGCTGAATGTTCTTCAGGGGTCCCACTCTGTTTTTAACCAATTTGACATTCATGATTTACCAGTCTGGTTAAGGATTTATTGGACAAGGATTAAAGGTTATTTATTATTATTTAATTTTTTTTACCATAACATATTTTAAAGCTTTATTTGAGCACTAGAAAAATGCATATTTCAATTTACATAGCTTTTCCAGGTCTTGACATCACACTTTTAAAATTAGACTTTTTGTGTGTGTGTGTTTTCAGCTAATTTATTATTTGCTTTGTTTTATCACCCTGAGGTCCCATTCGAAGTTTACTGAGGCCCCTTAGTGGGCCCCGGTTCCCTGGTTGAGAACCACTGTATTAGAAGGTCCCATAGTGAGGCAGCTCCGTGAAGTGTACGACATGCTGTATAATTAGCTACTTATTTGCTACCATGTATTTTTACCATAAAAGCTCTGTGTTGTCATTTGCTGGAGAAATAATTTTCTAGTATCTCTAATTGGTCCAATAATTTGGTAGCAAATTTCTTCATCCAATCGGATCCAATTTGACAATTTGTTTCTTTTTTTACAAAGTAAAAAAACAAAGGTTCACAGCTAAACAAAGGTTCTTCCAACAAAGGTTCACAGCTAAACGGCACAAAATATTTGCATTAGCTCCTTCAGAATATCATAATCGACTCAAACTCTTTTATCCTCGTACCTACTCAAACCGCGAATCTTACGGCTTTTTTGACACATATCATCAATATGGAACTTGACAATGTAATCTGTTCACACAAGTCCCCCAAATGTAAAAACTGCACTAGATTTCCTGAAAAGTCTAAATGTATCAAAGCAACTATTGAGAAACCATTTCATTAGCAGCAGCTAAAGTTATTTCCTACTTTGTAACTGCTGCATAATTGGCAACAATTTGTCTTGAGACTGCTTCATTCTGTGTTCTGCTCCGTCCTGTTTCATTCTGTCTAGCAAGTGCATTCCCTCAGAGTGCATCATAAAGCTGTACGTATTTTAGCCAAGAATGCTATCAGTGCTCACCCATATTTGTCTAGATTTAGTTCAGAAAAAATGGCAACCGCCCGCGCCCTGTGTGTGCTGGGGTATAGTTTCTGTTTGACCAATCTTGATTGCAGCTGTCAGGGGCTTTGTAGACATTTTTTTGTTTGAATACATTGCGCTCAGTTTTTAGTCTGTATTTCATTAGATTTTTGGTGGGAAATGCTTAAAATCCTTTGTGCCTCACAATATTTGTTTCAATTCATCAAGACGATTCAGTGAAGTCTGAACTTCTAGTTCTGGCTCGCCAGTGTTGTTGCATTACCATTTAATCTTAGCAACCTCTATCTGTTCATTAGATACCCTTTTCTTCTGTTGGACACAATCACTATTACCCATGCTGCAGTAATCCAACTCAATGGAGGTCTAACCTGTCAGCTTGGTGTGTCAGTGCTAAATAAGCTATGAAATGTGAAGGATTTGTTGATGAAGTCATTGTGAAAAAGTCCAAACCTTTGTGGTGGTGAGTGCGTAACATTAGACATTTTTGCTATGATTTGTTTTTATTCTTTGGCAAGAAATGATGTTGTAATGGTCACATTGTTGGTGTATAGCAGGTGGTCCAGTAATCTGCTTAAAGAGTCTGAGTAGTTGAAAAAGTGATGGATTATGTACATAAAACAAATGTGTGGGCTCAGATATTGACTGAACAATGGGAGCCACTTAGTCTAGCACACTACTCTATACACACACACACACACACACACACACACACACACACACACACACACACACACACACACACACACACACACACACACACACACACACAGACACTGGTGTGTGATTGTTTGTGGGGAGGAAGGAACAGGTTATGAATGCCAGGAAGGGTATGTGTGTTCAGAAAGGGCTGATGTGCTCTCCTCTGCTCCTACCATGGGAAAGTTGCACTCTCTAGGCCTCATCAAAACAATACTGCGTGTTTTGTGTGTTTGAGCATGACACAGTTAACCCCTTCCACAGCCCACAGATCTCTTCATGTATGGTTAAAGAGCTCCCCCTAGGCCAAGGTGAAGTGAGCAAGCAATTATATTACACACACACACACACACACAGATGGCTGGTGTTACATAGAGAGCTTTCTTGTGCTATAAGTAGGCTGTTCTGCAATTTAGACTACACTAGTTTTACCACCTTCTCTATAGATTACAGAAAAATATTGTATACTGTGTACATCTTAAGTGCAAAATTATAGGTGAAAGTGCCACTTTCTGTGCCAATAAACAAAATGCTTACTGTTCCATCTTTTAATGTTTGGACAAACAGGTAGTGCCATCTCAAATTTGCATGGTTGGTTTAGCAGTTATTGTTAATCCTAGTTGGGATGCTCAAACAAAATGATTGCAATTGCCTTTAGAAATTACAGTACATCACCTAAGTAAAAATAAAACTGGGTTTACTCTCGTACTGGCCAGCTGGTAAATTAATTTGTTAGGTGTTTTAGCATAATGCATGGTTTAAAATCGCAATCCAGAATTTCACATGTCATCGCATTCCTGATGTCAAGCCAACAAAACATAAATTGTGATGAGAATATAATGTTGCTAGTGACATTGCACTGTTTGCTGCAGATATACAGGATAAATATAACTAAAAAATAAATTCAACAACAACAATCTCTAATTGGGGTTGTCATAGACATTTTGTTGTGAATTCTGCTTGACAATTTTTGAATGGAATTTCCTGTATAATTATTATATACTGTACATTTTCAGTTATTACACATTTGCTTTGTAATATTCTGGAAAAAAATGCAACATTTGATAAAAATTGTGTGTGTTAAAAACTACAAGTAATATATAATTTTTAAATAATTTAGTAATAAATATTGAATAAATCCTTACTGTTGAGTCAACAAATAATTGCATTGCCAAAGGAACAACAACATATTCTGTAAACAATGCATATTAAAGTTTTATAGCTGTAGTAATTAATTAATTAATTAAATTAATTAATTCTTCCACTAATAGATGTGGCTAAACATTTATTTTGGACTGGCAAATTAAATGACCAGGATCTGTAACAGTGACCTTCCACACAGATGAAGCATTGATACACTATTACATCTAAACCAGAATCTAAGTCATACACTAAAAGGCCTGAGAATACACTGTGTAAAACACCATCATTTTCATTAGTGCTGAGTGGTACTGTCACCCAGCTCATCTCTCATGCTGGCCTGCAGCCAATCTGATGCATAATTACTCTTTCATATTCATACCCAAATCCATATCCACCCTTAATATCTCAGCTGCCGAATACACTGTGATGTCACCAGAGGGGCTGTGAGAATGACCCTATTAGCTTGTCTCTTTCTCCACACACACACACACACACACACACACACACACACACACACACACACACACACACACACACACACACACACACACACACACACACACACACACACACACACACACACACACACACACACACACACACACACACACACACACCCCCTTGTTCTCCTTTGTTCTAGGTATATTTTTATATCTTATACTGTTAAGAATACCAGTTGTTGTATATCAGTAAATATCTTTTGTAGTGATAATTTATTTCCCCCTTTCTTTTAATCAGTTCATTTCTACATATCAGCAATAACAGATTTTTGAAGATAGTCAACTTAATGTGATGATAAAAATTTTGTTTTATTATGAGACGGGTCAAACAGGAGTTAAAAAATATAGCCTGTTTTTAAAGGTCATATCAACCTTTTTTTAATTATTTATTGTTATTATTATTTTCCTTAAGGTGCATGTTAAAATGTTTGCAAAGTGCCATTATGTTGGCAAAACTCATGTTTCTGCTTTGACTGCCATTTTAAAAGTGTTTATTTATTGCAAGACACATTTATATATATATATATATATATATATATATGTATATATATATATGTATGTGTGTGTTTGTTTGTTTATGGTAAATGTGAACACATCTATAGTTTGCAATATTCATTTCCACCAGTTTGAACCAATCAGACTGATTTGATTCATTTGTTCACAAGCACGTTATTGACACTTTCTCTGGTTGTTTGACTCCAGACAAACACATCAATGTGTTGCTTTTCTTGTTTTACGGTTTCAATATGTATTGCCCCCTCTGCTCAATTGATGTGGTACCAGGCTATTGTGTGTTCACAACACCCAGAAACTAAGTTAACCCTGACTAGTCATATCCTCTGATCTCGTCCACACCCAGAAGTTTCTCATTTCAGACATCCTCTCTACTTGCCATTCCCAAAGTCGGCTCCAAACCGCTGCTATCAAAAAAAGCCCACAACCATACTAAACGTATCTTTGTGTTCCAAAAAACCCAACACGCACCAGTTTCAATCCAGCATCCTGTTGACGGTGGGTAATGTTTATTATTTTCTCCGCCTCACCCCGTGCACCTTCTCCCACACTTTTCCACTTGGGTGGACTGTTCGGGCCAGTCTTGCTCCAAACTGGGCTGTCTAACCGAATGCCTGTCCATCATTTCCAACAGGGTGTAAATCAGGGCGGACAGCTCTACTGTGTGGTGCCGTGCTGACAGATTTACGACAGGTCCGCCTCACCGTGAACTCATGCTGTTTAAATCCCAGCCCTCGCTTAAGCCACTAAAATGAAAGTTGGAGGGACTCAGGCCTTTTGTGAGAGGAAAATATTAAAAGATCAAAATCTGTGTAATGTACAGTAAAATAAAACATGGGTTAAAGGTGCAGTAAGTGATTTCTGAAAAACACTGTTAAAAGCACCAAAGACAGAGCGCCACAACAAACTTGTAGCCACTCTGCAGTAGGGGGCGTATACTCATGATGAGGCAGGAGAAAGAGTGAGCAAGAGGGAGATTTGAAGAAAGACTGTTGAAAGAGATGGCTGAGAGACATTACAAAAGAGAAACGGTAAGAGGAATATCACTAGAAAAAGAATATCACTAGAAAAAGAAGCAAGAAGCACTATGATCAGGCAAGAGCTTTAGGACCTGCATCAATATTAGAAAAGCTTTCCAGCACTGGAGAGACCTAAGCGGGGAGGCCTGAAAACAGACGCAGAAGTTATTTCTGCTCCATACACGAGTAACAGTTTTGAGTGTGCACTGCTGGCGACTAACAACTAACTCTTGCTTGTATATACCTGTGTACTGTATGTTCATTTTTGTTATTCCTTGTCGTTCGTCATCTTCGCTTTGTTTTGCTTTGCTTCTGCTATGATAAATATGCATCCACACTTGCATTGTGTGTTCGTGCATTTTGGGGGCGGAGCAATGAAGGGAGGGGTGCGTTTGTTTGGGTTGATTTCAAATACCCCACAATATACAACAATGCTTCTCAAAAATCCCCCACTGCACCTTTAAAGTAACACCATGTAACTTTTGCTCTCGGGGTCCCCCTACAGTTTGGAAACAGTATTGTCTTCTACTACTGTCGTAAAATCTGTCATGGTTACACGTGCATTTTTTTACAAGCCGATACCCCCGAACTCTGCAGAAGGAGTTCTCACGTCTTGGGCAGACTGCCTGCGTTGCGTGTGAAATGTCTTCATCCCAGGTACAGTGGCATATATTTCAGCATGTCATATGAATATAATTTCATGGGTTTTATTGTTTTCAAACGCCAAACGATCGCGTAGCTCACGTTTACAAGCCAGCGTCATTATAGTAGCCTATTGGCGAATGTTTTACAGAATGGATATGCTAATTCAATTCAATGTTTGTGTGGTAGGTAATAGCCATATATCGTCAATATTATAATATCAAGCTACCATAGATGAATCTGCAAATTTGAAAAATCGATTCAGTCGGGCACCCCTCCTTCTCCTTTAGCTCACGCCAGCGAGCGAACGCTGGACCAATATTGATCCTCGTCCGGCCTTTGATTCTATCACTCTCCCTTTTTCTCTTTCTAGTCTCCTCCGACAAAACCTTCGCCGCCTTTGGTTTAGTTGCTGCTTCGGCCATGATGATGAATCATGACAACAACATCCGGCAAACAAACGATAGTTGGGCTCTCACGTCCGAATTTGAGAAAGTGGGGTGTGGTGGGGGAAGTGAGGTATGGCGTGTAAAGCAGTCAAATGTTTTTGTTCTTTTTGTGCTCGGGTTACTACCCGAACCCCGAAGTTACGTAGTGCCAGTAAAAGCGATGCAGACGTGTCATTCAACCTATTGTAAGTCGATGTACCATCACAAGGGTTTTGGAAATATATTATTCAGGTTGAAAAACTACATAGTGTTGCTTTCAAGAGATCATGGCATAAGTTGTCCATTAGTTTAATCAAGTACTCCAAGTATTTAAATAGCTTTCTTTGCAAGAGAACTTGTGCTTTTTAAAAATAATTTAGAAATTATTGAAAACATGAACAAAAAGGAAATAAACACTGTAACCAATAGTGCACTCATTAATCTGTGAAAGGGGCTATAGGATTCAGAAACTCTTGTTATTAGCGACACCTGTGGCTGTTAAGTGAATTGCAGCCAGAAAAGGTAAAAAGAAGTTGGAAATACTTTTGCAGCAATGTAGCTACTTCTAACTTCCGCTCTGCTGAGAGCGATGTTCAGATGAATATGTAAATATGTGCTGCACACTGTTCAATGACACTGACATTACAGTACAAAATGGCTCTTTTGGCATTATCCAGAACAGAGTTTCTGCTAGAAAACAATGGTGCCGGTCAAATTGACCGGCAGAGTTTTAATTTTACGGACATTTTGATGATATGCCGGTCAAATATCGCCTCTTAATTAGTCAAGTTGAGGAAAACTGAGGCAGGCTATGTAACTTAAAAAAATGACATAATCAGGCCGTATAGAATGCAACATGTTTATTAGCCTAACTAACTTTCAAATAGACGGAAAAAAACATGAACGTCCGATTGGCGTCAATCAACGGCAATTGTTTTTACTATGGTTTCACATTCATAGTTTAACAAACCAATCCCCCTTCCCCACATAAAATATCTGAATAGTAGCCTATTGTTTTTACTCAAGCGAACTTAATTATATACACTCTCAGTATGTCTCATTTAGCTGGTAACATATAAATTGGCCACCGTGAAATGACTCCTTGTCAAATGAACTGGAACAAACAAATGACTAGGCCTATAACATTGTCTCGCGTCATTTTAGGCTACTTTTTACGCTGTTTTGCAGTGCTGATTTGTGCAGCTGCCGACTTAAAATCAAAACTTCCCAGTGGGGAAGGCTTACGGCATCGATAAGAGGAGCGGTGTCCGTAGACTCAATGCTTGTAAAATGGCAAATAATCCTTCTGATCGGTCGGTGTATTTTTGCTTTATACATTTTAGGCTTATTCTCAAATTCAGATTGTGTTATTCGGATTATTAGGCCATTTTAATCAGACAATTTGACCGGAGAGATTTAATTTCGTCGGACATTTAATTTTTTTTCCCGGCCAATGTCCGGAAATTACCGGACAACGGAAATCCTGATCCCGAACATTGTAAGCTTACATTTCATGTGTCATTGAACAGAAGATAGGCTCTGGGACTGACTGTTAAGTCAGAGTGCACTGGGAATCATATTTTGCTTATTTGCATCTGTAAAGCTAATTTTACATACAGTACAGTGAATATGACATGATGACATAATGGCAACCTGGATGTAGCACTGCATAGTTGGAAATCAACAAATTAAAGTTTGTGGCTAGTGTGTCCAGTGACAGCAGAACTTTCCTGTCCGTATCCAATTCACACAGGCAACAAATGCGCAGTTCAGAGGATCTAACGGCTGGATTTGCTTCAAAGATAGATTTGCTTTAAATGAAATAAATGCATATTTTCTGAATGCTGATGCTATATGAGAAAACATTGTGGTGTTTGCCTTTCTATTACTACTAGACTAGTATTATTAATAATAGAAACAAGGCAAACACATTCTTTTTCATATAACATTTAATGTATTTGTTTAGCAGTTCTGTATAATGATCTATATGACACAATTGTTAAATAAGTACAAAGACAAACGTTCCTGTGCCTCTGTGTTGTCAAAATAAAAGTCCCACTTTGGGCACTAAATGCCCAAAAAGACAGACTTATCGGCATTCAGCGGATGACAATAACAAAAAAATTCCAAATATCAGCCAATATATTGATTGACTACTAGTTTAATCTGTAGACCACAACAGATCCATTTTTGAAGAATATCCTATCCACTCTTTTCAGTAGGCTATATTGAAAGTGAATGAAGACTGAGGCTGTCGAAACTGACAGGAAAACCACCATAAGCGCATTGTGAAAGTGGCCCATGTACTATATGTCAAATAATATGAAGCGATATGATAGCTTTGTGTGAGAAAAATCTAACTCTGCATCCACTGAAAAGTTCATGGAAGTAGCAGCAATGTGGTGTTCTTCAATATGATTAGACTGAATGAGGCCTGAACCCAGTTTACAATGACAAGAGGGAGTGTAAATAATGGCATAATCTTTTACTTTGCTTTTCTGATTTATTTCTACATCTATCAGCTGAATGTTGTCGACGTCCACTGTGGCTCTTTTCATTCTTATTTTATGGGGGTGTTTTTGAATAGTTGGTTGAGAACTGTATTAAACAGAATCATGTGATTCATTGTTGGGATTATACTCAATCTGCTCACTAAAATATGTCTTTTAGGGATTTGTTTGACAACGTGTGTCAATGATAAATCTGTCACCTGTAGAATGAGCAAAGAATGTGGGCATTCTGCCAAATGTGTGTGTTTGATTAATGCTGTCATACCT
>NW_026607482.1:0-29244 GCF_029890125.1 Rhinichthys klamathensis goyatoka
GTAGTGTAAATGGAGAAGAGGAGCGGTTCAAGAACTGAACCCTGGGAAACCCCTGTGGTCAGCTGATGTGCTTTGGATACCTCGCCTCTCCATGCGACCCTGGATGACCTACCTGTGAGATAGGACTCAAACCAGTGGAGAGGAGTACCTGTGATGCCCAGTGAAGAGAGGGTGGACAGAAGGATCTGATGGTTCACAGTGTCGAAGGCAGCAGACAGATCCAGGAGGATGAGAACTGAGGATTTGGAAGCAGCTTTTGCGATCCGCAGGGCTTCTGTGACCGACAGCAATGCGGTCTCGGTTGAATGGCCTTTCTTGAAGCCAGATTGGTTGACATCCAGCGGGTTGTTCAGAGACAGGAAATATGATACTTGGTTGAAAGCAACTCGTTCAAGTGTTTTCGCAATGAGTGGTAGGAGAGAGACAGGTCTGTAATTCTCTAAAAGCAGTGCTTTAAGTGGCCCAAAAGAGGTGGCGGTACTCTATTATTATTTATTTATTTATTTATTTTTTGCTGACTCCCCTCCTCCCCTGAGGTAACAACAACTATATTATAAACAGCAGTCAACAGACGACCTTATAAAAAATAATAAATCCTTTTATTAGTTTGTGGATTTGCTTTAGCAAGAAAGAGCTACTGAACATAAATAAAATGTGCAAAATGGTATTGAAAAAATACCCTTAGAAAGAGCTACAGTAGAAAGAGCTACTGAACATAAATACAATGTACAAAATGTGGATATGAATCCAACTGGAAAAACTTGTGAAAATATATATTTTGATTAGTCAAAAAGCAAATAGCACATAGTGAAGCTCTATAGCCATCTAGTGGTTAAAGTGATTTTTATTTTATTTTAAAACTGCATTTTCCAAAAAATGGCCAAAGATCTTACATTAAACCATGTAAAATTATCCATGTTATCTCCATGAATGAAAGTTAGAAATCTGGGTCTTTTATAAAGTGAATTTGACATAAAATGCTGTTTTTTTTTGTTGTTTTTTTGTAAAAAGCCTATTTAAATAAATATTAGCTAATATTAGCTAATACAAGTCAAGAAATAAAGCTAGTTAAAAGATTCAGTCAAACATAAGTCAGCAGGCTACAACGTTAAAGTTAAATAGCCTAAATATATAAAGTTATGAAACTTCACTTTTCCCTCAGCCAAAAACGATTTGCAAGGGAACAAATCATAGATTAATGAGACCAAAGATAGCCCGTTAGATATACACAAGCCGAATTATATCTCATGTTTTACCACTAGACTAGAGACATCATAGCCAGCGGCAAACGTCAGAAGGACTAGCCGAGTTAAGGCTGTTCCAGGCGGGTTACATGACCGCTGAGCGCCCGGCGATTTCGTGGATCCTGAACTCCGAAAACGCCTGATCAAATTTGTAAATAGGTGCTATCTTTATAAATAAACCACAGATTTGAGCTTTAAACAGCTACATTCTCGACTGAAAAACTCTTAAAACTAAATTTCGTGACACAATAAAAGTATTTTTAAATTTCGTGGCCTTTCTCCTCTGCTATTGACGCAACCTACTATGAAAAGCCCTATACAAATAAATGTATTACTTGATAGCAAAAAAACTGCTTTTATCTTTAAGATAATCTTATCTTATAAGAATGCTTATCTTAGCATGAGCATTCTACATAAAGCTAAAACAGCTCACGTTAGCTACAAGTTATCGCGAGAACATATTTAGATCAGGCATACAACTGGCATACTAATGGAGTCCTTAGCTGGGACTCAACACTTCAGTGGGACCCAACACTTCACCACACCGCCAATGTCCCGATATGGCGCTGACATCTTGGGTCTTGAGTCTGCGCACTTGCGTTTTCGGGACCAGACATGCGCAGTCGTGAGCAGGAAGTAAAGCCGCGAAATCAAGGCCCCGCCCTCACTCTCGCTGAATCAATCGCAAGCACACGCTCCTGCACTTTTCTTAAGTGGCCTCTGTCTGCTCCGTTCCTCTCCAATGATGTCTGCTGATTGCAGTACCTCGTTAAAATAAGGTAAATACAACTACTAACCACAAGTCAACATTATGAAAAAAAGTCCGTTGGTGCTTCAGTGACTACTTCGCACAGAGAACCTGTCAGTCACAGCTGTCAATCATGATGTCACAGCACCGTTTTTATAGCATCAAATAACTAATTAAAAACAAACTTATTTTAAAAACAGACACTTGAAATTACATCAACGTGATAAAAAACTACAGTAAATAACAGAAACTATCTTTGGAAAAAGGATATGTGAAGTGTAATTTAAATGTTTAGTTGGTCTCACGTCCCGTTGAATAACACGGGGAGGCGGGGTTTATGACCTATATAGGACCGGTCACTGGGGGGCGATCGAGACGTTTTGGCTTCACTTTTGAGGGCTTGTGCGGCACGCTTGGTTTAACCAGACAGTTACACGGCACGCACTGTGATGCTCTATTTGTATTTTAACCGAGCAGCTGACACTGACAGCGGCAAAAGCGGCGCATGCGCGCTTTTCACTGTCTAAAAGTGATGTGTTTAATGTTGTTTTTTTAAGCAGCGGAGTTACCTGAGCCTGCTTGAATGCTGTAGGGAAAATGCCAGTGTGGAGGGATGAGTTGATGATATGTGTGAGAGCTGGAAGAAGTGTGGGAGAGATGGCTTACAGAAGGTGTGATGGGATGGGGTCTAGAGGGCAGGTGGTATGACTAGAGAGGAGAAGTTTAGATACTTCTTCCTCGGTTAGTGGAGTGAAGGAGGAGATAAGGTTGTTGGCTGTGGGAGAGGTTGGGCTGGGTTCCTGTGTGTGTGAAGCTGAGAACTGACTGCTGATAGTTGTAGTTTTGTTAGTGAAGAAGTTAGCAAAATCATCAGCAGTTAGTGAGGAGGTGGGTGGTGGTGGAGGTGGACAGAGGAGAGAGTTGAATGTCTTGAACAGTGAACGTGTGTTAGAGGCGCTGTTGATCTTGTTGTGGAAATATGAAGATTTTATGGCGTGAACATCAGCAGAAAAGGCAGAGAGCAGAGATTGATACCTACTGAGGTCAGATGTGTCTTTTGATTTGCGCCATTTCCTCTCCGCTGCCCTGAGTTCGGTCCGGTGTTCACGAAGAACCTCAGATAACCAGGGGTTGGAGGGAGTAGCGCGTGCTGGCCTGGAGGAGAGAGGGCAGATGTTGTCAAAAGAGGAGGTTAGAATGGAGCATAAAGTATCCGTTGCAGTATTCACATCCAGAGATGAGAAATGCGAGGGTGAGGGAAGAGAAGATGACACAGCAGAGGAGAGATGGGACGGAGAAAGTGAGCGCAGGTTTCATCTGAAAGTAACTGGTATCATATTTTTTTTTATTTGTTGTTTTTCTTTATAATGAAGTTGTCTGTATTACAGTTTTTTTCAATTGCTTACACACCAAAATTAAAACTTTCCCACTATTAGCAAAACCTTACACTCAAGGAGCAAAACACCAGCCTAGATTTGCACAATTGTAAGCACGTTGTCAGCTTCACCCTTTTTGCAAAACATTACACACATTAATTTGTAAAACTCTACACACATTTTCACACCTTAGACACAGTTAAGGATTGTGAGGTTACTTCCTTGTCATTACAAAGCCCCGGTTTGCCATTGACCACACTAATGAATGAATTGGATATGCACATCCACCAGGTGTGGAAGCACACATGTGCTAATTTGAAAACGCAGCACTCAGGTGTGCAATAAAAGGCAGCAGGTGAGTTCACCTGTCTTCAACAAAAATGGAAGGAGCTAGAAGAAGAAGAAGAAGAAGAAGAAGAAGAAGAGTGAGAATAAGAGGGGGAGCTCAAAGAGGAGATGAAGGAGGTAGAGGAAGAGGAGAAGGAGGTAGAGGAGGAGGAGAAGGAGGTAGAGGAGAGGGAAGAGGAGAAGAAGGAGATAGAGGAGGAGGAGAAGAAGGAGATAGAGGAAGAGGAGGATAAGAAGGAGATAGAGGAAGAGGCCTAGGTAGAGGAAGAGGTAGAGAAGGACTTGAAGAGTTGATAGAACCTGAACAAAGAAGACTAGGACCAAATTTGACTCAAGAAATCCGTGCAACACTTATTGACCATGTTATCAACCATGGACTGACACTGATGGAAGCTGGACAAAGAGATCAACCAAATCTCTGGTTGATACTGTAACTGAACAGTTACAGTGTTCTTGTTGCTTTTACAGTCGTTTTTCTTCAGAGTCAAACTGTATGTACTTCATGCAGTAATTTTTATTTGTCTACAGATTTTATTTTTTTCATTGATTTCTTTGTTGGTTGATTACTGTAACTGATTATGGTAAGAAATACTGTAAATAAATACTTGAAATATGAGTATGCAGAAATCAGTGTTGTGCAGTGCTTGGCAAGTTTATAGTAGGCCTATTTGTGTACATTCTCCCTAGATCTCAAACTAATCATGAAGAATGTTGTGGGTTTGTCACTATTTTTTTTTTTCATCTAAATTATCCCTTACATAACAATGTCTGGCCAAAAATCTAGCACATGCTATTTCCTAAAAATAGTTTTTTTACAAATGAGTTTTTTATTTATCACAGCCGTGTGAAACTGGCTGCAATAGTGTCTGATCATTGAGGACTGTGTTGGTTAAATGAAAACTAATAGCATTTTCACAAATATGTGTATATCTTTTGACTGAAGTGTGTATGTTTTGACAGAAGTGTGTCATTTTGCAAACAATCTAGGAATTATGCAAATTGAGTGTGGTGTTTGGATAATTGTGATTATATTTTGAAAAAAAGAACCCGGTTTTCAAAATTGCGTGTAAACAATTGAAAAAAACTGTAAGTAGATTGTGTTTAACACAAAATAGTGATTATCAGTTCAACACACAGAGTTATAGAAATTCTACTTGATTTTTTTATTTAAACTGCGCTGGTATCGGATCGGTATAATTCGATACTCAGAATTTTTGGTATCGGTTCAGAAAAAATGGTATCGGGACATCCCTAATATTTTCTGGTAGGCTATATCTAAGTTACCCAGGAGCTCTGTTGACATAGGCTTAGCTAACGTTAGCTACAGATTGATGAATTGAGTTGAACACAGCAGGAGAGAACGCAACATTAGCCAGCTAGCTAAAGCTCTGGTGGAAAATTATTAGCTAATGCTACGGAGGGTCATGCCCCCGGACCCCCCAAGGGGTAATAACCTTGTCACCTTTTTCACCCCTGACCCGTTTTTATGCCTGTAAAGGTAAGAAACCTGATAGATTTATTATTATTTTGGGCAAACGTGAATTGATGCTGTCAATTAATTGATGTACATTTTGAATTGAGATATTTGAATATGGGGGCCTTTTGAGGTATAGTGCCCAGGGGCACCACACTGTCTTAATACGGCCCTGCTGGGCTGGTGTGGTTGCACATGTCTGCGGTAGTGAGGCCGGTTGGATGTATTGCCAAATTCTCTGAAATGCCTTTGGAGATGACTTATGGTATTTTCTTCTTTCTTAGGCTCCACATTTGACTATTAATGTGTAAGACGTGTACCTTCTTTCCGTTATGTTATGTGCACATCATGGACACACCTTGACAAAACTAAGGACTATGCCGACACACTCAAGACACACATACATTTGAATATCTGACCTCTCTCTTACTTATTTTTATTTCATAATATGCCATATGAGGTTGATCTTTCAGTATTATGATTGGATGGCCTGGGCATTGTGGATGATTCTGCTTTATCTTGTATAAATATGACCCTTCCTCCTTAATAAAGTTGAGAATGTGATACACTGTCTGTCTTGATTACCGATCTCGCACTGATGCCACACATCACAGGGGTCGAGGCCTGTTTCCATCTGATGACTGACAGACGCTTCGAGGCTGCAGAGAGTCTACCTGAAAATGAATCTAACAGAAAAATATTGTCTTGGACCAGAATACTCTCGTATCCCCTGTTGTTTTCAATTCCAATAAACACATTTTAGGAATAAGTGAAAACTTCTAAACAACTGAGACCCAACAAAACTACATTTTGAAATGATTTTGAGTGTTTAAATTCAAAATGTTTTAACTTAGTTATTATCAGCTCTTCAGCTCCATTATCCTCATGCTTTAGTACTGATCCCAGTTAAACCTGCCTGTGTAATTCTGCGCCTTCATTATCTTGGCCTGGTGTTTGTTTGGGTTAGAGCTGAACTAGACTTACCAAAACCTCAACATCTGTGCAAATATATCAAACATATAGTGCAAATTATATGACTATTTTATGAATTAGCATTCAATAGTGGTTAAATCAAAATATAACAAATTTACAAGTCACCTGTTTATCATTTATTAATTGAGGTGATTTTTTTTCCTAAACAACTTATGGAGAAATACAACAAGCAATTCGTCTTAAATAGGCAATGATATAAGAAATACAATACAAAGTTGCAAACATTGTCCAGAAAAGTACAAGCTAGAAGAAGGCAAATATGAAACAGTGAGGAAAAATAAGTTGCTTAAATGAGCAGCTCATTGAAATGAGCTTTTACACGATCCTCGTTCACATGAAAATTGAGATGAAGGACGAATAAGGAGAGACAAATATGACGATTTACATGTTTATTTATATTATATTTTTTATCTATACATCAGATTATGAAAATGCTTTAATTTTTAATTAATTTTTAATTAATAATAATACCAATTATTATTTTACGGCCAGTTCATCTACTGGCCAGACATGAGAGTCACAGAGAGACTCGGAGCCTCCGGATGTTCATGTGCTACTATGGAATGCCAAAGCTGACTTAATTAAAAATAAATAAATACATAAATAAATATACGAATAAATGTAAAAAAGCAAAAATACATAAATAAATATACAAAGAAATGTAAAAAAGTACAAATAAATGAGTATTTATACTTTTATTTCCTTATTTATGTATAATTGTATTTTTTTCACAATTTGCCTAAGCCCCCTTCCCCTTCGGTTCCACCTGGGTCCTCCATCTTTCTGGCTAAACCTAAGTCTTCCATCGTCTAGTTTAGTTACATGTGTATTTATGTGCCCTCAGTTTCCTTTAGTTCTTTGTCTGGTATTGTCTTTACTAAGTTTGTAAAGTTATCCAATCGTTTTCTCACCTGTGGACTTCCTTCTTTGTTTTTGTTTTGTTAAATAAACTACGACTGCTGTTGTTTGCATCTCCTCTTCCTTGTCTGCCCCGCTTCAATGCCTGTCAAAGGGTTGGGATATATTAAACAACGATTAAATGGTCAGTTCTTCAATTTCATGTGGTGCAAAGCAGAAAAAATGGGCAAGGAAAAACATCTGAGAGAGAAGGGCCAAATAGTGATGCTAGACCACTAGATCACACCCTCTCCAAAATGTCTGGTGGGCTTTTCCTGGTAAGCAGTGAATCGTAAAATTAGTGCAAGGAAGGACAATTGGTGAACCAACGTCAGGGTCATGAATCTCCAAGCCTCATTGATGCACATGGAGAGCGAAGGCTATTCCATCACACAGAAGAGCTACTGTAGCTCAAACTGATAAAAAACATAATAGTTTAGAATCCAGTATTCCTATAGTCTTGTCTTCTGTCCAAACATACCGCGGCACTCTTTAGGCGCCAAGGTTTTTTTTGAAGAAATGCTGGATTTTGACATCAACATTTCAAAAGCTTGTGGCTTGAAAGGGTTTAAAGATAGAGATCTACTGTAAATTAGAAAAATGTTGGGGATGACTGAAAGTTTATGTGGGGTGTAAATATACTCATCTAATTTGCATATTATGACGCCATAAGGGGGCGGCCCACTTGAATTTCATAATATTCAGGAAATAGTAGATATTGAACTGATGTTTGAACTTATTTGCATGTTTTATTTTTTTTTATCCTCATTCCAAATGATGAGAAAAGAGGAAACCAACAATAACAGGAGAAAGTACTAAAGTATTACTATACTATATAGTAGTAAAATGCATATGAACAGTAGCCTACTTTTTGATCACTTCATCAGTAATATTCAGGAAATAGTAGATATTGAATTGATGTTGGAATTTATTTACATGCTTTTTTTATTTTCTTTTTCATCCTCATTCCAAATGTTTGGAAAAGAGGAAACCAACAATAAAATAGGAGAAAGTACTAAATTATTACTATATTACAATACATTAGTAGTAAAACACATGTGAACAGTAGCCTAATTTTTGATCAGTTCATCAGTAATATTCAGAAAAAGATCACGTCCACCCCTGCCACCCCTATCCCCGTTGGGCAAATGGTCAAAATGATCTGTTTGTGCTTCGTGAACACTCGCCTTGCACGGCAAAGATGTACCGCGAGAAGCGCGCGCGGCCCAATTGCGCTTCAAAGATCTACCGGGAGAAGCACGCGGCACCATTGCGCGTCAAAGATGTACAGAGAGAAGCGCGCGCGGCAGCATTGCGCGTCAAAGATGTACCAGGAGTAGCGCGCGCGGCAAAGTTGTACCGGGAGAGGCGCGGGCGGCACCATTGCACGGCAAAGATGTACCGGGAGAAGCGCGATCATTAGACGGCCGATCGTCATTTACAAAAGGCAAATATTCCCCTTCAGAGTCAGAATCGGCGAATAACATTTGCAACACATCCTCACGGTACAAGTTTTTATTAGCCATTTGACGATTTTCTCTCACAAATATCACAATTTACTCAGACGCTCTGAACTGAACTGCTTCCGCATCAATGACACGATCGCACACTTGCTCTGCTGTTTCCTCCAACACTTTGAATAGGAACATGACGTCATTTTGATCTTGAATCGAAGTATTACATGTCTGCCATCTAGTGGTAGGGAATACAAATTAGATATTACACCATATTAGGATCTACAGCCTGTTTTATTAAGTATGACGTCTTGTCGCAATTTTGCGACTTTGGCGCTTAAAGGGTTAAAAGACTGATCGACTGATACGTACACCAGGTGACCTGTAAATACGAAAAATGCATCACAGTTTTGCGGAAATATTCTTTTTTCGAATTGCCTGAAAATCCTCCTCATGCGAGCATAAAAACGTTTTTTTGCGATATATGGGAGTTTTAGTGAAATTGACGTGTTTCCATTGGGCATATTTTCAATTAGCAATTTATTTCTGCAATTTGAAGGGTAATGGATCGCAGATTGCCCATGATTGGCCACCACTACAAGTAGGCTACCTAAAAGGGTAATGTGAGCTTTAAAACTGGACCATGAACCATTGAAAGAAGGTTGCTGGGTCTGATTAATCATGTTTTCTTGTAGGACAGTCGTGTGTGTTTGTTACCTGTGAAAACGATGGCAGTATGATGCACAATTGGGAAGAAGGCAGATGGTGGAGGCAGTGTTATGCTCTCAATGTTCTGCTGGGAAACCCTGAGTCCTGCAATGGATATTACTTTGACATATGCCACTAGCTAAACATTGTTGCAGATCATTCACCCCTTCATGACAATGGTGTTCCCTGATGGCAGTGGTAACTTTTAGCAGGATAATGCACACAGACACAGTGCAAAAATTGTTCAGGAATGGTTTGGAGAAACATGAAAAAGAGTTCAAGGTATTGCCCTCCAAATTCCCCAGATCTCAAACCAATTGAGCATCTGTGGCCCTGTTTACACCTGGTATTATGATGCGTTTTGGTCAATCGGATCACAAGTAGACGAGGGAGACTCATTCCCGTTTACACCTGTTTTAATCTGTCTCTTTTGTCCACTTTCAACCACTTCTGTCCTGATTACTTCAAGGGGAGCGTCTTTGGGAGTCTATGCCTCGGAATGCATCGGGGTTCGGGCCTGACTCGTCCATAGACTGGAGAAGCTTTGCCTAATAAACATGCAACACCGCCATGGTGTGCAGGGCCTAAAAAAGCGCTTCCGGCGAGGGCTGAGGTGTTCCGGCAGGTCCTCGAGGGGTGCACCGCTCTAGATCTCCAGCCAGCAGCAGTGGGTGGACACAGGTGGGCGGAGACTGCTTCCTCTAGCGGCGGCAACTTCTCATAACCTCTTTCCGCTGTGCCACCGACAGATGAGAGCGTAGCGGAATGTAGCGCCATGACTTCGCTAGTTCGTCATGAACCTCTGGGAAGAAAGGCGCTGGTTTGTGACGGGGGGCCTGCTGGCGCCCTGGCAGAAACCATCCATCCAGCCGACTCCTATGCGGCTCCTCGGGTGCAGTCCATTCGAGACCGAGGTCTGAAACGGCCGTAGTGAGGGTGCGCATCATCTCGGCGTCTGAGTTAATCTTGGTGGCTTTAGCACTAGCGCAGGACTGTGAGGGGGCTGGGTCAACCGAGCCCGACCATTCCTCTTCAGACGCATCAATGGAGAGGCTGTCGTGTTCTTCGTCGAAATTTGCTCTTTTACAAAGGATGAGTGTCGCGGGGCGAACACAACAGCTGCAGTAAAAGGATATTAGAGCTGTCTCGCCGGATGGCCTCAGGAAAGCAGCGACAGCGACTGTAAAGCCCGGCTCGATCGGCCCAATGGAGGCATCCGGTCAGCGGGTGAAGGTCTCTGCGTGTTACTGTCTTTTCTCGTGGCAAAGTATTTTTGATTAAATGCAATACATTTCTCATATGTATTCTCTCGTTTTTCATCTGACTCCATAAATGAAAAGGTTTTTTAATGATTTCTGTGCATCATTAAATATAAGCAAAAGTTTGAATATTCCTTTTAACTCTAATGAAATAATATCAAAGTCAGTTAGAATAATCAAATGAAAGAATTTATTATGTCAGGCAAATTTATCATTCCAATTTCATAATCAGTTCAAAGATAATCAATACAAAACATAAAATGCTCTGGAATAAAGAGAAGACAAACCCGACATTAGGAAATACATGAAGCTGAGAGTCTCGGCGACTCAGCATTCACGGGCTCATCTGAAGTACAGAAAAAGCCCAGAGCCCTCTGCTGCATTTCATTATATAGACAGACTCCATTTTCATATGTAAACATGAGTCCACAGTGTAAATTCACCTTAAACACCGTCCCAGACTTACTGGGGGCAGAAGTTGATTTACATGGAACCATTTGCTAACAGTGGGAATTTGCATTGAGTTAACACCTTCTGAGAGCAGAAGGGTTTAACCATCCACCCTCCTTTGTGTGTATGTTATCTCTAAACTCTTAAAAACCTTATTACCTTTTGTTTTCCTTATTTGGAAATGAGACATTTGTACCAGTCGCACTGAGACATTTCAAATGATACTAAACATGTATAATACTCTATGATAATCATTCACATTAAACCGTTTAGTTTCTTGTGTGAGTTTGGGTAATCTCTGCAAGGGTGAAGAATGAGGGGGAGAAATGTAGATTAGGATGAGGGAGGTGAGACCTTCGTGCACGAGTGGGAGTTCAAATGTTCATTTTCAGCAAGGTCCTTTGTCCACTCGAGGAGTGGTAGTTCCTCAACCAGTTTTTCCAGTCTTACAGAGACAACTTTGACTAAATTTGACAACTTATTATTTGACAACTTTAACTAAATTTGATTACGACGGAGCCGTTGTTAATGCTCACTGGGAAATGCGAAGCTAACGTTATCTTGCTATTATTTCGTCCTTGTATGGGAGCTAAAGTTATAACCTCAGGTGGCGAAATGTTTTATCGTGTGTTTCTAGTAATGTTTCTCTTTTTCTGCATTCCGTTCTGCATTATATGAAAGCATTTATCTAACTTGGTGACATTACACCTTGAATTAAGTATCAGTAAAACTACAGGGGGAGGGGACGGGATGAGGAGGAGGGAGGGTCGAGCTAACCTCCGTTTTGTTTGACAATACTTCAAACGTCAATAAGAAGTTACGTCACCCAACATCGCTTGGAGCACCTTTAAACAAACTCTTCATATTTAATGGTATTAGATAATGTGTTATTTGTAATTAATAGATTACACTTTCAATAATACGTGAAAACAGGCGTTAGCACGTGTCGAGCACTTTGAAACAATTAATAATTTTGGTTAAAGGGGTCATCGGATGCCCATTTTCAACAAGTTGCTATGAATCTTTACGGTCTTCATGTAAAGTTTGTAATATACTTTGGTTAAAATTTCTCAATAGTTGTGTAAAACAACACCCTTTTAACCTCCTCAAAAAACAGGTCTGTTCACAGCGACCATTTCGGTGCATGTCTCTTTAAATGATAATGAGCAACTGCTCACCCCACCCCTCTCTTCCACACAAGACACATACGTCTTGGTCGACTTGAACCTGTGCTGCACAGACCGATCGGTTTATGACATCAAAGTATCGCAAGAGCGATTGAAAAGCAAATGGAGCGTCTGCTCCCGAATCGCTCTCGCGGTGTTTTGATGTCATTCACCGATCGGTCTGTGCAGCGCTGGTTCAAGTCGAACAAGCCTACAAAGTGCTGCCTTGGCGGAAAGTATACAAATGGCTGAGGGCGGAAATATGCTAATACGGGACATTCCGTCAGCGGTCGTGGGTGGAGCATGAGCTCAGAAAATCCAAACCTGATTATTGAGAGTGTATAGGCTTTTTGAGGATAAAAAATAAAGGAGTGAATGAATTTTTTTTTATTATTATATGGTGGTTGTGTCCACACACTGGAAAGACACATTTATATGCAAACACCATAAAAAAAGTGAATTTTGCATCCGGGGACCCCTTTAAATTGATTCAAAGTTTCTAAAAGCTTCGTTTCTCTACACGAAATGTCTGACCTGTGAACAGCTGGGGTATATAAATAAGATAAGTTACCGTTACTGTATAAAGCCCTGCAATAACAAAATACTACACGATCACCATATGAATCTCCCGGTTCTCTGGTGAACAGACGGGTATCATATGATGTTGCGTAGCACCGCCTTTGCATGTTTCAACTAGGTCCTGTAAGCGAATGTAAATTTCTACTCGCACACCTTCAGCTCTTTACAGATTCCGCTGTAAAGAGTAGAGCTGAAACGTTAGTGAAACATGTCTGGAAGAGGCAAAGGCGGCAAGGGACTCGGGAAAGGAGGCGCTAAGCGTCATCGTAAAGTATTGCGCGATAACATCCAGGGAATCACCAAACCCGCCATTCGTCGTCTGGCTCGCCGCGGCGGCGTCAAGCGCATCTCTGGGCTGATCTACGAGGAATATGGCGAGTATTTAGTGCCTAATCATGGATTACCAGGAGAAGGAGAAGTCTACCCTGCCGTCGCCGCCAGAACGTGTGGATTTTTGAATGGGATTGATTGGGACTGCCGACGGGAGACCAGCGGCGACGTCACAGGAGGACCGTCTTCCGGTGGCGACGTCACGGCGACGTATATTAGAATTCCAGTAAAAAATAACGCCTACTAACAACGTCTGAACTAGGTACGTCGCCTCAAAGCCGTGTGACACACGTCGTCACTAAGTACGTCGCCACCAATACCCATTGTCAGTGTAACTTTATTTTAACTTTATTGAGTGAATTCAAGTCATGTCTTGTACAGCCTGTTATAAATGCTTTTATTCCTCTGGCGACTGGGAACTCTGGAGTAGCCTACAGTTCATAACACAGTTCATGTGTTGTGCTTTATTGTTTGGATTCACTGTGCCAACAGAAGATAATGCTTTCACTTCCCCCACAATGTGAAAATGGTTGTATTAGGTCTACAGTTACTTATAAAATTAATCAATAAAGTATTAGAGCTGTTTCATTCAATTTCTGTTATTAACTGTAGGCTATTTGTTATAGGCATTTGCCTTTGGTTATTTTATTGGCAACAAAGTATTTTACATGCATATTTCTGCATAATGATTTGGATTATTTTGATCATGCAAATGCGTTACTAATCAATGTAATCCTATGAGTTATAAGATATATGTTGCTTTATGTCTGCACTTTTTCAGCAATTACATTGTCCTTGAAGTACAAGAAAGCAAATTAAAAATCTTAAGACCCTCACTTAATGCTCATAATATAAAGCTCCCATGATTCTATACCTAGAAGAACACCATTTAATGTTCAACTGTAGACAAACATACAGGCAGTGTTGGGGATTAGGCTAACTACATACATGCAATTTAGTCAAATAATTTAATTACAACATACTGTAAATGTAAGTGTTATCTGTTACAGTTAGGCCTACTGGTAAAATATGTAATTAAATCACAATTTCTTATGAAAATGTTTAAGATGCCATATGAATATTTTCTTTAATAAGCTTGGCTATATATTGAATAATATTCTTTTTGTTGCATTATGTGTATTTCATGTGCACATTGTCTTCCTTTGCCATTTCCAGCCACAGTTGTTTAGTAAAGTTTGTTGCTGTTCTGGTGCTTTTGATTGGTTCTCATGTTTGAATTTGCAGCACTCAATTAAACTGCCTCTCAAGCTGTGTTTTTAAAATGGTTAACCATTGAAAAACAAAACATTTATGGCAGCGTCAAATATGAGGAAAACATTGATGTAAATAAAACATGTAGCTTGTTGTTTAGCTAGTTTTTAGTTTAAGTTAGAGCTATAGTCTATTAACGAATAAATGTAAAAACACACTCAATGTAATATTTAATTAAGTAAACCCCACAATTAATTGAGTTTTTGAAGTTTCTGTTGTAACGTCTATTGCAGTTTTCATCCACTAGATGGTGCCATTGTCTTTGAATAGGCCTTGTGATGAGTGTTTTTAACCATTTGATGTGTATGTGAGCATGGCAGTGTGTTTGGTTTGTGTCACTGAGTGTGATGTAGTTTTAGTGTAGCCTATAAAAATAGTGTGTACAAGTTCACAGCAGACCAACAGAAACAGTGATAGCTGCCATTTGGCTGAACAATTGCTGCTGCTCATTTTCATGAAACGTTTTTTATTTTTTTATTAGAAATTGTATTAGCAAATGTATACTTATTTTGGATAATCTATGCTATTGCAAGGTATTCTTCTGGGCTTTTTTTTCCCTTACTCAGGACATATTGAGGATACAAAATCAGTTGAGTTTGCTTCTGTTGCAATTTGTTCAACCTTTTTTCATAAAAATGACTGGACTACTAAGTTTCGGTTCATTTAAGAGGTTAAGGTTCAAGGTTCAAGGTTGAACCCCATTTTGGCTTAATCACTCCACCTGCCCTTATGAGTCCCTCCATCACTCAAGCTGCCCTTATGAGTCCCTCCATCACTCCACCTGCCCTTATGAGTCCTTCCATGATCCATCTCTCCACCTGCCCTTATGAGACCCTCCATCACTCCATCTGCCCTTATGAGTTTCTCCATCACTCCACCTGCCCTTATGAGACCCTCCATCTCTCCATCTGCCCTTATGAGACCCTCCATCACTCCACCTGCCCTTATGAGTCCCTCCATCACTCCACCTGCCCTTATGAGTCCCTCCATCACTCCACCTGCCCTTATGAGTCCCTCCATCACTCCACCTGCCCTTATGAGACCCTCCAACTCTCCACCTGCCCTTATGAGTCCCTCCATCACTCCACCTGCCCTTATGAGACCCTCCATCTCTCCATCACTCAAGCTGCCCTTATGAGACCCTCCATCTCTCCACCTGCCCTTATGAGTCCCTCCATCACTCCACCTGCCCTTATGAGTCCCTCCATCACTCCTCCTGCCCTTATGAGTCCCTCCATCACTCCACCTGCCCTTATGAGTCCCTCCATCACTCCACCTGCACTTATGAGACCCTCCATCACTCCTCCTGCCCTTATGAGTCCCTCCATCACTCCACCTGCCCTTATGAGTCCCTCCATCACTCCACCTGCCCTTATGAGTCCCTCCATCAATCCTCCTGCCCTTATGAGTCCCTCCATCACTCCACCTGCCCTTATGAGTCCCTCCATCACTCCACCTGCCCCTTATGAGTCCCTCCATCACTCCTCCTGCCCTTATGAGTCCCTCCATCACTCCACCTGCCCTTATGAGTCCCTCCATCACTCCACCTGCCCTTAAGAGTCCCTCCATCACTCCACCTGCCCTTATGAGTCCCTCCATCACTCCTCCTGCCCTTATGAGTCCCTCCATCACTCCACCTGCACTTATGAGTCCCTCCATCACTCCACCTGCCCCTTATGAGTCCCTCCATCAATCCTCCTGCCCTTATGAGTCCCTCCATCACTCCACCTGCCCCTTATGAGTCCCTCCATCAATCCTCCTGCCCTTATGAGTCCCTCCATCACTCCACCTGCCCATATGAGACCCTCCATCACTCCACCTGCCCTTATGAGTCCCTCCATCACTCCTCCTGCCCTTATGAGTCCCTCCATCACTCCACCTGCCCTTATGAGACCCTCCATCACTCCATCTGCCCTTATGAGTCCCTCCATCACTCCATCTGCCCTTATGAGACCCTCCATCACTCCACCTGCCCTTATGAGTCCCTCCATCACTCCACCTGCCCTTATGAGACCCTCCATCACTCCATCTGCCCTTATGAGTCCCTCCATCACTCCATCTGCCCTTATGAGACCCTCCATCACTCCACCTGCCCTTATGAGTCCCTCCATCACTCCTCCTGCCCTTATGAGTCCCTCCATCACTCCATCTGCCCTTATGAGACCCTCCATCACTCCATCTGCCCTTATGAGTCCCTCCATCACTCCACCTGCCCTTATGAGACCCTCCATCACTCCACCTGCCCTTATGAGTCCCTCCATCACTCCACCTGCCCTTATGAGACCCTCCATCACTCCACCTGCCCTTATGAGACCCTCCATCACTCCACCTGCCCTTATGAGTCCCTCCATCACTCCACATGCCCTTATGAGTCCCTCCATCACTCCACCTGCCCTTATGAGTCCCTCCATCACTCCACCTGCCCTTATGAGTCCCTCCATCACTCCACCTGCCCTTATGAGACCCTCCATCACTCCACCTGCCCTTATGAGTCCCTCCATCACTCCACCTGCCCTTATGAGTCCCTCCATCACTCCACCTGCCCTTATGAGACCCTCCATCACTCCACCTGCCCTTATGAGTCCCTCCATCACTCCACATGCCCTTATGAGTCCCTCCATCACTCCACCTGCCCCTTATGAGTCCCTCCATCACTCCACCTGCCCTTATGAGTCCCTCCATCACTCCACCTGCCCTTATGAGTCCCTCCATCACTCCACCTGCCCTTATGAGACCCTCCATCACTCCACCTGCCCTTATGAGTCCCTCCATCACTCCACATGCCCTTATGAGTCCCTCCATCACTCCACCTGCCCTTATGAGTCCCTCCATCACTCCACCTGCCCTTATGAGTCCCTCCATCACTCCACCTGCCCCTTATGAGTCCCTCCATCACTCCACCTGCCCTTATGAGTCCCTCCATCACTCCACCTGCCCTTATGAGTCCCTCCATCACTCCACCTGCCCTTATGAAAGTATAAAATATGATTTAAATGAGTATAGCTGAATACATAACTATTGATTTAAAATAAAACATGTTTTTTTTCACAATTACATTTTTTGCTGGTCTGGTCATTTCATGGACACACCCTATTTACACTTGACAAAACATGTGTCTGTGTTCCAAAAATAGATACTATTTCTGATAAGGCTTTGATGTAACACTGAATATCTGATTATTCACAACCAATAAAAGAGTAACATTTCAAATTATTTTTTACATAATATACAGAGGCTGTGGAGCCACCACCAGCATTCTGACTATTTGAATTGAGTGTGACCAGAAATGGTTACTGAGTTCTGACTAGCCCTGTGTCAAAATTAAGTGTTATAATTCTGTTTGCAAATTTGAAGTAAAACACCTTGTCAATGCCATTGTCATTTGTAGTATTATTCTTGATGTTACCTAAATCAATAAAGAAAAAATGCTTTTTTTGAAGATGGGGAGCACGTTGAAATATAAACTATATTATGCCATCTTTATTTAATTTATCAGGGGTAGCATATTCTGATAGACTAATTATGATTTTTGACGATCAGCCAGTGTCCTGACGGCATGACCAACAGCAAAGTTGCACAGATTTATGGGCAGGGAAATGGACAACGCTTGTGGAACACGCACATGCGCAGAACCCGGTAGCATAAATCGACAGAACACCGAAAAAAGTAATTTGGACAACCTTACTGATAAAAATCTACAAGAAGTAGGCCCTACTAGTGGCAACATTTTTTCTTCATTTGTTGTAAACTGTATAAATTGTTTGCAAAAAGTGTGGTCCTCTCTCGATGGTGATTGTCTAAATGCATGAAATCTCCCGCTGGCCCATCACCAAAAGTGACGTTATGTCATATTTTTAATAAATTACCACTTGTGCATTATTTAACAATGTGCACCCTAGATGCCAATTGCAATCTTATGATATTCAAACATTAACTCACAAGATATTATCGACTTTTTCAGCTTAAAATGCATTATTAAATTGTGCAATTGACAAAAAATGCAACAGTGCCATCATGTGATGAAATAACAAAACAGCATGACATATTGAATCACTCCACTGAAGAGAACAAATAGGAAATATTTTTTTCCTCTATATTAGTATAACAGTATTAACAATGCAACATACAGGAATACATAATATAGTCTATGCTTACAACGCATAAAAATACAAACTGCAAATAGGAAAGATGAAAAAGAGAAGATTTGATGGTTACTTTCTAGAGGGGAGGTTAAAACTATGTAAAAGTGTTTTGCCTCAAGGAGTTCATTGAACAGTGGTCATATTTCTAGAATATTTTCACACTTCCTTTTAGTTTAATTTACAAAAGAGCCTTTTACCAATTTGGACATAGACATCATATCAACAAAGCTAAAGTAGCCTAGTGTTTTTTTTATAGTACAAACTTCTCAGCTGACATAACTTACAAATTTAAGCTCATTAATATCTTCGAATAAATATCCATTAGATTACCGTCCTTTTAAATTTCTATGTAAAATTAAATTTTACAGCAACACTTTTAATGAAGGCTGGAGCATGTAGGCCTGTACACACTCCAGTCTAGTTGGTGGCGCTAATGCACCTCTCAGCTAGTTTGCCAAACGACAATAAAAATGAAGAAGAAGTCGAAGTTTGAGAAAAAAAAAAAATCAAGGCTGACGGCGATGGGCTTATCGACGACGTTGTGCACTGACGGAGTACCCTATCCACATCCACACACGTAGCTGTCACACGACAGTCTCCTTTGTTAGGTTATCTGTGGCACTATCCACTCGCCATACGAGGAGACCCGCGGAGTGTTGAAGGTGTTTTTGGAGAACGTGATCCGCGATGCCGTCACCTACACCGAGCACGCCAAGAGAAAGACCGTCACCGCCATGGATGTTGTGTACGCGCTGAAGAGACAGGGACGCACCCTGTACGGCTTCGGGGGATAAACGCCTGAAACCAGGACAAACTACACAAACCCAACGGCTCTTTTAAGAGCCACACACTCTGCCACACAAAGAGTCAATGTTTTGATCACGTCAACCATAGAGTTAATTATAAAACACTTTGTATTCTGAATCTGACGCACCCCACCAAAAATAACTTTACACAGGATTAAATGAGACTTATCAAGTTTTTTTTTTTCTTTAACAGATGATAGGTAGGCTACAAAAAAAAAAAAGTAACATTGTTTTTGTATTTGATAACTGTCCTTAATTTGTATTTCTTTTTGTTAGGGAATTTAACTGTGTTTAAACTTTAGGAAGCCCCTGTTTTGTTTGTTATTTTGGCCTGGCCCTCTCCTGACGATCTGGTTATAATTCAAATGTGTTTACCTGTTTACTGACCTTTGTTTGTTTTGGTTTTTATGAATACATTGGTTAAGCCTTTAATAAAGAGAAAAACTAATTAAGCATACTCTTTCAGTTTCCTTTTGTGACCGAGTGTAAATCTTTTGAACATAAATGTGAACAATTAGCTGGGATAGAGGAAAAGGACTTTTCTCACGTTAATTTATATATTTGAACTTTTTTTTATTATTATTGTTACTCCCTCTTTAAAATAGACTGGAGAGGGAACGTAACACACGTTAATCAATTTAACGAATGCTGTTTTACAAAATTAACATAAAGCAATTAGAAATAAATAGTACCACAGATGGCAGAAACGAAAATGTTATATAATTGTGCACAAACGGTCAAATGGGCTTTATTCATGCAGTTTAAACAGTTTAACAACATCGTTTCATGCAATAAAGTTCCGTGAATAAACTGTTTTTAAAGCGTGTCTGACCATTGTTGGTCTCCTTCCTCCCAAACTCGCTCTACGGGTCTATAAGAGGTTTTTAAATCACACGATGATCCACAATATTAGAACAGAGTATTTTCTCAAAAATATTATATAAAAGGAGCGGGAAAAGAAACAAAGGAAACTTGGAGGAAGGCTTTCGTTCCAACTTATGGTTTCAACAAGGAGCGGTGGGCGGGACTATAATTTATCCGCCTGTGATTGGCCCTCGTTCCTCTCATGATGCTTTGAGTTGTCCAATGAAGTACGAGTTAATGGGTTTGGCCTATGAAAATAGACAATCAGACGTTTTCCCCATCCCGTTCAAAATTAGCATAGGGCAGTGAATAAAGACCTCTGTATCGTACTGCATTTTACATAAACTCGTCAGTCTTTTGATCTCGCATCATCATGCCTGAACCAGCAAAGTCCGCGCCTAAGAAAGGCTCCAAGAAGGCCGTCACCAAGACCGCCGGTAAGGGAGGAAAGAAACGCAGAAAGTCCAGGAAGGAGAGCTACGCTATCTATGTCTACAAAGTCCTGAAGCAGGTCCATCCTGACACCGGCATCTCCTCCAAGGCGATGGGCATCATGAACTCTTTCGTCAACGACATCTTCGAGCGCATCGCCGGTGAGTCGTCTCGCCTCGCGCACTACAACAAGCGCTCCACCATCACTTCCAGAGAGATCCAGACCGCCGTGCGTCTGCTGCTGCCCGGAGAGCTGGCCAAACACGCCGTGTCCGAGGGCACAAAGGCCGTCACCAAATACACCAGCTCAAAGTGAGGCGTGTCTGACTTCAACTACCCCAAAGGCTCTTTTAAGAGCCACCCATCTTCTCAGATAAAGAGCTTCTATTCTTCTCTTTTTAAGTGCTGGAAAATAGCATATCTTTATTTTGGTGTCCTTCCCATTCTTTTAAGTGTTTTCTACTCCAAAAGCAGAAGAGTTTCAACAGCCTAGATTTTGGAGTTACATCGATCAGACTTGTATCATCCTTTTTTTACCCACCTGCTTCTTGTGGGTATACTCTATTCAAAATGATTAACTAGAAGTTATAATAATACCTGCTTAAAAACAAATGTATGCTTATATTTATATATTTTTTTCCTTTGATGACAGTCTCACTCCACCTGCTCCTTTTTAAGGCCAGAATCTAATGTAACTCTGAGAGAGATGATACAGGGCAACTTTTTGAGCAATGTTGTTGGGCAATCTTGCCGAGCGATTGTTGCTTGGGCAATGCATTTCTATCTGGATAATTTAGATCAGTCGTGGGCCCTGCGTCTCATCTAGTTGCCCATTGACGGCAACATTGCTCAAAAAGTTGCCCTGTGTATCACCTTTAAATGATCATTCTGCTTTACATCTGTGGACCAGCACGCTTATATTGTATGACCTACAACACTTTATATACTATAACATGGAGGCCTTTACTGCACCATTTTGCCACATAGTGTAGATCATACAAAAATAAATGACATTTTGTGTTTTTAATAAACTAGTCATTAAGAAATCTGACTGGCTGGTAATTATAAAATAACTACTTTTCTGTGCATCATTCTCAGTCTCTCTTTCACTCAAGAATGACATGGATCCACAGAAAGAGTCATAAACATGTAGCCAATCTCTGTTCACAAAACTTATTCAGCATGTTAGCTTTTATTCAAGTAACTGTAACGAATATACATTTTTACATCATATAGAAAGCAAGACAAAGAGAAAAACAAGTCTATAAGGAGAAGGCTGGTTCTCTCTCACACACACACGAAGAATACAAGAGATGAACAGCTTCTCCCCTCTCCACATTTCTCCAAAGTCAGCATGTTACAGACGAAGAGAGGGTCTATAAAGATAAAAACGGAGAGACAGAAAAGTCAAGCTGAGAACATTTCTCTTTCAATTCAATGTGGAAGAAATTTAATATGTTCTTTATGTTGGCATTTAATTATATTTATAGAATCTTAGAAATATGATGGTAATTAGATTAATATATATAGTGTCGATATACATATCCTTATGAATGTGGATGTCGTTGTATATGACCTGACAAAAGTTAATGTGTGACTAAGTGTATGACCAAGACAGAAGGTCTCCATTCAAGGATATAATATGACTAAATATGTTAGACAAACTAAACAATGTGTTGGTTATGGCTAAGACATATCTTCATTTAGCCTCGAGGAACAACTATAAAGAAGGAAGGATGCCCCAATTCGTTGTCACACTCTGAAACTAAAAATGAATTGTTGGATCCTTAAAAGCTCTTGTCATTTATGTCCTCAAAATCTCACTCCAACCAGGCAAGCAAAGATGGAAACCCTGATACTATTAGTTTATGAACAACACAACTCAATGGTTCAATAATTTTTAAGAACAAAAGTATCCGTTTAAGCACATGTCCAAAGTATGTTGTTTCAGGCCGAAAAGTTTTCTCAGTTTTGGTTCAGGGTTACAGAGAGATGGTGTAGGCTATATTTGGTTTTATGTGTGAGGCTCAAAATCTCCTCACTAATATAGTGGATCATGAGGAAAATTATTATTCATAATTGTTTTTGAATGTTTAAATTTAAAATGTTTCAACATCATTGTAGTTATTATCAGCTCTTCAGCTCCAGTGTCCTCTTTAATCCCTGTTTAACAAGGGACGTTTTATTTACGTTATATGATGTACATCAGCTTAGTAAAATTATATCTATATATATATAGGCATATATATATATATTATACCAATCATTATTATTGACAGATCATCTGCTGACCAGACATGAGTCACAGTGAGACTCGAGCCTCCGGATGATGTCCGTGTGCTTCAAGCTGCCCAAAACAACATCTGTATGAAAGCCTCATCACGCCCCTCACTGATGCTGATTTAATTAAAGTCTATTTCAGAATGTTTGCTGAACACACAGAGTCACACAGAGTGTGTTCAGGCGTTCAGGCTTTTATCAACCTTTTCACTTATCCATCAAATTTACACGCGTCTTTTCCCCGTGGCTGATGCTCGCCTTGGATTTGATCTGACAAAGGCAAAATAAACATTTCCTTTCGCTTATTTTAGTCTCCGATGAAACTAAAGCGAAGAAGCCCGCGGCCAAGAAACCCGTTGTTGCCAAGAAGCCCAAGAGCGCAGCGGCAAAGAAGCCCGCCGCCAAGAAATCGCCCAAAAAGGCCAAGAAGACCGCAGCCAAGACCGCTAAGAAGGCGACGAAGAGCCCCAAGAAGGCAAAGAAGCCAGCAGTCGCTAAGAAAGCAGCCAAGAGCCCTAAAAAGGCAAAGACTGCTAAACCTAAGACTGCAAAACCTAAAGCCGCCAAGCCTAAAAAGGCAGCGCCCAAAAAGAAATAAAGTCCAGTGTTTTTGTTCCTCAACGGCTCTTTTAAGAATCCCACTAAATCTGAATGAGAGCAAAACTCGTATGATTTGTGTTAATTTTGAAAGCAAGTATGTGATATTGACCTCTTGGACTCATTCTTTCTGAACTTCAAGTCATGTTATCCATTATTTGTATATAAGAAATTTATTGTAAATGGCCAAAAAAAAAAAAAAAGCTGAAGAGGGTTCAGACAGTGATCACAGTAAATAGGATGTTGTATAACACAGTACAGACAGAATATATTCACACACTATGCTGGAGAATTGTGACAATACAAACAACCCACATTCAACAATATGGGCACTGATTAAACTCCAATATTACAATAGGAACATAATACTGTACAGTATCAGACGGTCAATGTGCCCAGAATATAGTCTCTCTCTTTCTCTGTGTGTGTGTGTGTGTGTGTGTGTGTGAAAGGTGCAGCACTTTTGGAAGAATAATATCCAATATCCATTTAAACCAAAAAATGTACAGTAACCTTAGATGTCAATTGTTTCCATACACACAAAAGATGACATATTTAATTTTTTATGACAGATGTTGCAATTTCAATGTGTTAATCATCTCAGCTTAAGTGTAAAAATATTTTTTGCAAATGAAAATGTGAAAAAAAGAAAGAAAATAGAGCAGTGCTGCGGTAATGACATCTTGTGTCGGTAAGGACACAATGTTAAACTGCCACGAAATCAAAAACAGGCTACTGTAAAAAAAAAGAAAAAAAAGAAAAAAAGAAACATGCTACATAAAACAAAAGGTATTGCATGTTTAAAAGATAGTAGCAGTTTTGCAGTAAATAACTATTTTAATTAACTCTTACTCTTTTAACTGCTTCAAAAATATTGTATCCTAAAGTTAATGATTCATGTTTATATACTAATATATATACTAATATATGCTTCAGTACTAATAATATACTGAATATTAGTAATTTAATATACAGTAAACCTTAAATTTGTCTCTACCGCAACACCTAAATTTGCTGCGGTAAAGACATGTTGCGGAAATTACATTTTTGCTAATATTTTAGCTAATTGGCAGCTAGCAAGGCCTACCACATTAGTTTTGACTCTTAGCATCTTAACATACATGAATTCAACAGTAATATACATTTATTTTTAAAATGTAGTTCAAAATACACAATTATTAAGCTGAATGGTAAGGACGCACAATAAATACTAGAGCAGAAAAGATGATGTTTACCTTATTTTTTTGGTATCTTGTGAGTGAGGTAGTGTGGTGGCCCAGTCTGTCAGCAATGTGCTCAAGTGATAATTTCTGTTTCCAGAGAAACTAGACTTGTTTGGGTTCGATAAAACTTCATAATAAAAGCTTTTTTTCATTGTTGCGGTAAGGACTCAAAAGTGTGGGACAGGCACATTTAGTTAAAAAAATCATAAAAATGATCAGTAAATAATACAAAGAATTTTAAGGTGCTGTAAATGAATCTGTATATTAAACAAATTATTTTATGTATCTCAACATTGAGACCACAGGTGTGGGACATTAACAAAAATGGTGTTTTGAGCTATAAATGCTTCATAATATTATATTTAATCACATTAATCAGTAATTATATTTTTTGTCAAGGTGTGTAATGGCACTGTGGATATATTTATGAAACATCAAATGTCAAATTTGAACATAAATAAAAAATGTCACTGTTGGGACTTAAAAGTGCCTGTAGTTGCAGAAACACCCGTATATATATATATATATGTGACCCGATCTGGCGAAATGAGTCGGAAGTCGCAACGTTCTATTTTAAGATATGGGCCGATTATGTGGAAAAACAATGAAATAATAGATTTTTTTTTTTTTGTGCTAATTTCAAAGAACAGACATTCAAAAATAATCTCCCAAAGTTTCATAGTCCAGATAATTGAGTAAAGGTATTTAAATTACTATTAAAGTGTACAAAGTTTTACTAAATTCGCTGGAAATGAACATTGCTTTTCTCAACTCCTCTCGTCACCTCTGAGCATTTCCCGGGTATCCCCTGAAATGTCACTATCTCTGCTCTTTAAATGGTGTTACACGTTGTATAGAACCAATCAAAAAGCTTAGAAATGTACACAAATGCTGATCATTTGTCGATGGGAAGCCGTTTCAACTGACCGGCACGCGATTGGTCCAGCCACCCTCCTGTCAGACTCGCAGCGAGCGCTCTGTGTAATAAACAAGCTAGCAGATCTCCTCAGAAACATTAAATATTATTAATTTGAGAAATGTCGCTGTCAAAAGTGAGCAAAGTTGCCAAAGCGTCATCAAGCCCCCTTGGCCATTGCACACTGAGTCCGCGTTTTTTTCGTATGCGTTTTTTTCGGATTGATTCGGTGGCTCCGAATTGTCAAAACACCATTCAAACTGCTTGCTACGGATGCGAAAAACTTACGATTGTTTTTATATAACGGATGAAAGTTTCGTAGTGTGCACGTGTGATTGACATAACGTGATTGACAAAGGTGAATGAGTGTAGCTATTTATCTGCAAGCAGAATCCATTACAATGTGTTTGATTAATTACTGTTGGTATCTCCGTTATGAATTTGTTACGCTGTTATTGTCAACTAGCCTACACTAAGATATGATTGCATAGACTAGCATTATTTGATCTCTGTTTCCTTGTCTCTCTGCCTCTCACTCTCTCTCTCTCTCTCTCTCTCTCTCTCTCTCTCTCTCTCTCTCTCTCTCTCTCTCTCTCTCTCTCTCTCTCTCTCTCTCTCTCACACACACACACACACACACACACACACACACACACACACACACACACACACACACACACACACACACACACACCTCTCTCTCAAGCAAAAATGTAGCACCTCTGTTCAATCTTTCTGATTTTAGTACATTTTTGTAAAAGGTAGGCCTACTGTTAAATTATTTATTCAAATAAAAATTTTTTTAAATAATTTGAGCTTCAGCCTGGTTTAATAGCATTTATATATTAATTTCTTTGGTCAAATTAAGCTGTAAAATATAGTTTATCCCTTTAAATGTAATGGATTTTGAAAGATATCAACAAAAAACGGGCAAAAAACTTTAAAATCGATTTTCTCAGGTTTTCAATTGGAAAAAGAGGGCAGACGACCATAATTCAAATGTGTATATCTTTACAACCATTCAAGGTATGACTTTGACTAGGATATCAATTGAAAGCTTATGGTCTCCTCTTTCCATTAATACCAAAATCTCAATTTTTTAATTTGGGTCACTGTGACTCATTTTGCTGGATCAGGTCACATATATATAATTTTATATTTCTATGGTTTCATTCATCTTTCTGTCTTAAAGGTCATTAATACGTGTGCATAATAAACCCACCAGAAAGGGGGTTGGGCTTCGGAGGGAAGTTCAGTGATTGGTTTGAATCTTTACAGACTCTAAACCAATGGGCGACTGGCACTCTCGTTTAAAGACAGTATGTGGAGACACGCTGACATGATTTTACTACATTCGACCGTAATATCTGAATTGAACATGAGCGGCAGAGGCAAAACCGGTGGTAAAGCCAGAGCAAAGGCTAAGACTCGCTCCTCCAGGTCGGGACTGCAGTTCCCCGTCGGCCGTGTTCACAGGCTTCTGCGCAAAGGAAACTACGCCGAGCGCGTCGGTGCCGGAGCTCCTGTATATCTGGCGGCGGTGCTCGAGTACCTCACCGCTGAGATCCTGGAGCTGGCTGGAAACGCCGCTCGGGACAACAAGAAGACCCGCATCATTCCCCGTCACCTACAGCTGGCGGTGCGCAACGACGAGGAGCTCAACAAACTTCTTGGCCGAGTGACCATCGCTCAGGGCGGCGTGCTGCCCAACATCCAGGCCGTGCTGTTGCCCAAGAAGACCGAGAAACCCGCCAAATCTAAGTAAACAGATCGAAGACTTGGTTACTGAAACAAAGGCTCTTTTAAGAGCCACCTATTTTATCTGTCAACGAGCGATTTTCTCTGTTAATATTTACAAACCGCATAAACGCTTTTGGTTAAGAGGTAGAATGACCCACCTAACGACTAGAAGTTACCTCGACGATTAACGTTACAGTTGACGTTGTGCATGTTATAAGCACATGATGATCACCTAATGTGTGTTTACCACCAATCCATCTTCCCTAATCTTAAAATATAGTTGTTTGCTAAGCTCTGATAATATATTGAATAAATGATCATTCAAAATAAAGTAATCTACATATCGGCTTCGGGGAAACGGAAATTGATCAATCAATGTTACTCTGGGTCTTTGCCCCCTTTAGTAAGCAGGGCTGATCTACTGATCCCCTATGTCACGGGGAGGATGGAAACCCTAGTGTGTCTCGCTGCAGTGCTTTTATACAGACTGTAATGTGATTTTGTCAAAATCCGAGATCTGCACTAACCACTGGGAATTAAGGCGAGTATTTAATAACAAACAAATACAACATTGTGAGTGTAAAGGCGCGCAAAGTAGTCAACGGAACAAAACAGCTCGAGCGGGAAACTCTCCGCTTGTTTGAAAAGAGGAAACGCGCAGTCATTGGCTGGCACTCATGCGCAGACGTCACGTACTAACCAATCACGAGGCCTGCACCATCGCGACACGTCGAGCTCGTGGCGCTACAATGCTTTAAAACCGGGCGTGTGTAACACAGAGAGCCGTATTTCCAGGCTAGCGCAAGCAGGACAGAGAGAAGAAGACCGCAGCAATGGCGAGAACCAAGCAGACCGCTCGTAAATCCACCGGTGGTAAAGCCCCGAGGAAGCAGCTCGCTACTAAAGCCGCCCGTAAGAGCGCTCCGGCCACCGGCGGCGTCAAGAAGCCTCACCGTTACCGGCCCGGGACCGTGGCTCTGCGGGAGATCCGCCGCTATCAGAAGTCCACCGAGCTGCTGATCCGCAAACTGCCCTTCCAGCGGCTGGTGAGAGAAATCGCGCAGGACTTCAAGACGGACCTTCGCTTCCAGAGCTCCGCTGTCATGGCCCTGCAGGAGTCCAGCGAGGCTTATTTGGTCGGGCTGTTCGAGGACACCAACCTGTGCGCCATCCACGCCAAGAGGGTCACCATCATGCCCAAAGATATTCAGCTGGCCCGCCGCATCCGCGGAGAGCGCGCTTAAACCCGCGTCTGATTCAACCCACAACGGCTCTTTTAAGAGCCACCAAAGCTGCATAGAGCGACATAATTTCCAGAATAACTCCATATGAGTAGAAAGTTGTATTCAAGCATTGATTACATTAACACTATCTTGGTCACCGTTCTCTAAATCATCAGTTACCGTAGGAATTAAGTTCGAAATATGAATTCATTCTACGTAATGTTTCAAGTATCTTAAATTATATCGGTTATGTATTTGAATGTTTGTATAGACATTATAATCTAATCTTGTTTTACTTGAATGCTGTGATATCAGTTGTTCAGGGTGCGAATTACATAATGGCACATTATATATAAAACACATATTATTGAAATTACCAACTATCATGCGCAATTGATTGACAGATAAGCTGCGAACTCTGATTCCAATGTGGGTGTGGAAATTTTCAACACAGTTAGAAATGTATCTTCATATTTACAGGTAAAGCTTCTTTTCATCTTCAAACAGTCTTACCAAACTAGACTACTTTGGTGATTCTTCAGTTAGGGGAACTTTTATGTTCCCAGGTTATTCATTCATGTTAAAAATACTATTATAAAATAAATAGTTTAGTTATTTCAAATAATATTTATTGCACCACCAAAAAATTTTATTCACTAAAATCAGTATGATTTCCATTTTTAAAAATGTTTTCATCACTAATATTTGGCTACTCAGGCCTTG
>NW_026607483.1:0-22844 GCF_029890125.1 Rhinichthys klamathensis goyatoka
TATTACGTGAGGAAGTTTTTTGTTCAATAGTTAGAATCTCTGTTTTTTTTCAGAATTTAGTAGTAGGAAATTACTAGTCATCCAAGCTGACAGGTGCCTGATCTGAGTATTGAAGCTGACAAAATAAAGTTAAAGGACAGATACAGGCAGATGTACAGAGTGAAACTCATCTCTATTTCTGAGCCATTCAACCACTCAGCTCACTAATCTTTGATGAAGCTTGTTTGGGTGTTGCTTTAAAAGAGCAGGCGATGTTTACATTTACATTTACATTTATTCATTTAGCTGACGCTTTTATCCAAAGCGACTTACAATTGCTATATATGTCAGAGGTCGCACGCCTCTGGAGCAACTAGGGGTTAAGTGTCTTGCTCAGGGACACATTGGTGTCTCATAGTGGATTCGAACCCGGGTCTCTCACACCAAAGGCATGTGTCTTATCCACTGCACCATCACCACCCCACATGTTAAGTGGGTGTCTCTGGAAATTAGGATATTACCGTCCTATCACTGTTTTTTTACCAATCTATATTAAGTAATTATGGAATAATGAATAATAATGAATAATGAAAGCTTAGGAATATAATATCAATTACATTATATCTACTTGTCCATGTTTCCTTGACCGTGTTTTTCCTTAGAATGTCCTCTAGATGTCAGTCTTTCAATTTGACTTTTGCTGAGCAAAAAAAGTGAAAAAGAAAAAAGACCGCCTCAACAAAATCATTCAGTGACAAATGCTAATACTAAGGTATAAAGAATTTATCAAACTGTTGGATTTGCATATGCATATTTTAAGGTGTCTACTATGTATTAACTAGTAAAGAAAAATATATTTAGTCATCTAACATGTTTTAACAATCATTTTAAATATTATTAAACACGTCTGTGGAATATGATTCTGATTGATCCATTGAGTGAGGACAGTCTACTAACTATCTCATCACTCCTGCGAACAGGAAGGGGGCCAGAGCAAATTACAGTGCCTGACATCATACTTGCGAGTTCACACACCTCTTTAACGTTAATTTTGGTGATTTCCGACTGGCGAAGTCGAACATCATTAGTGTCGACGTGAACAATAATCTTAGAGAATTTAAGATTAGCATTAGCCAGCACTTTTATTTCGCCAATAACTGGGGCACATTCAACAGGATTCTCAGTGGGTGTTTCACTGAGGGGGGAGAATCTATTTGTTATGGTTATGGTTATATGCCAGCAGCCATATCACCCCACTGAAGCTAAGCAGGGCTGAACCTGGTTAGTACCTGGATGGGAGACCTTCTGGGAAAACCAGGTTGCCACTGGAAGAGGTGTTGGTGAGGCCAGCAGGAGGCGCTCACCCTGTGGTCTGTGTGGGTCCTAACGCCCCAATAAAAGTGATGGGGACACTGTACTGTCAAAGAGCACCGTCCTTCGGATGAGACATTAAACCGAGGCCCTGACTCTCTGTGGTCACAAAAAAATCCCAGGATGTCTTTCGAAAGAGTAGGGGTGTAACCCTGGCATCCTGGTCAAATTTGCCCAGTGGCCTCTGTCCATCATGGCCTCCTAATCATCCCCATATACAGTATATATATACCAATTGGCTTCATCACTCTGTCTCTTCTCCACCAGTAAGTTGGTGTGTGGTGGGCGTTCTGGCGCACTATGGCTGCCGTCACATCATCCAGGTGGATGAGGAGATTCCCCCTTCTATGTAAAGCGCTTTGAGTGCAGAGAAAAGCGCTATATTAATACAATGAATTATTATTATTATTATTATGGTAATCGGAACGGAAGAGTGGTGTTTTGTCCCATGACTATGACGTCTTACCGTCACCCAATTGCCCTGCTGCACGGGCTCTACTACAGCTGGAACCAAACAATGTACAGAGTTCACTAAACTAGTCACATCCAAAGCAGTATCTAAAGCCGTATCTAAAGCCCTTGCACTCTTACAATTAACCTCGATTAAAGTTTGGATGGGTGTCTCTAGTTCTGAAATCTTCTCCGTCAGCCTGACTATCTCCCTGGATTTATCACATCCTATGCTGACAGAGAGGACTATGCTATACATGTTACATGAAGTGAAGGTGACAATGAGAGGAGAAAATGACATGACTCACCGTGTTTGTTGACTGATCCTACTCACCTATATTGTTTGATAAAACTCGTAAAAGGTGCGAAAGTAAATAAATCGATGAACGTGAGGAAGTCACGTATAGAAAAAAGTAAATAAATAAATAGAGAGCGCACGGATGGCACGCTAACAGGCTAGCGAATTACTAGCATGTTGTGCTACCAATAACGTTTTAGATAGAAGCTAGTGATGTCAGGTTAATGTGTAATGTTGGGTAAGCTATATTTATCAGTATAAAAAACAAGGAATGTAGTAATAGTAAATAGTGATTCAAAACAGAAAGATATACGAAGCTTACAGACGCAAACAAACGCAACAGCAGCAACGAGGTAGTCAGGAGCAATCGACAGTTAAATCAGTTTCAACAGTTTCTGTGTTACAGTCTCGGGTACATCGAAACGTCGAGGAAGAAACCTCTGGAACACAGCTGATTGCTTTTTTGTTTCTTGAAACCTATCGACGACACAATTCATAGCGTCGCCGAACAGACTTGAAGGCGAAAGCGGGGCGTCCAGAAGAACAGACCTATCCTTATCTTTTATATCAGACAGATTTAACCAAAGATGACGCTCCGTTGCCAGGGCTGCCATAGACCGGCCCACTGATTTGGCCATCTCCTTGGTGGCCCGGGGTCTGCACTGACTTCCTCACGTTCATCGATGTACTTCAACAGAATATGCTTTACCCACCGGCGTGGACAAAGATTTTAAAGGCTTGGTGGGTAACGTCGGGGCTTTTAATGATGAAGCTGACTCGGGGGAGAGATAGCTCGGAAGCGTCTCTTCCGCCCGAGGCAATGTAAAATAACCATAATCAGAAATACCCATAACATTACTGTAGTTGGATGTTTGCGGGTTAAAAACTCTGAATGATGCCGGTTTAGTCCACAATCTCAACACCTCAGTGTGGAGATCGGGGAAAAATGGGAGTCCCCGACGTGGAGGCTGTGTTCTAGATGGTAAATATCGTTCATCTAGTAAACTCTTTTTAATAACACTTCCTTCAGAATCATTGGCTGGCCAGTCAATATTTAATTTAGCTAAAGCACGAGATAAGACCTTCATAAGCTCCTCATCACCAGAGGTATGAGCTGGTGAAGAATCATAATCCCCTTTAACAATACTAGCAACATCCAATTCCTCGGAACTGGATAGCTGCAGCATTGGTGCCTCAACCCGAGCAAGAGTAACCCCAGTAATATTGTGAATATATATATATATATATATATATATATTTTAGGGGTGTAACGGTTCACAAAATTCACGGTTCGGTTCGATACGATACACTTGTGTCACGGTTCGGTTCGGTACGATTCGGTACGTTTCCGATACAGCAAAAAGAAAGAAATGCCAGAGAAATTTCCTTGATTTAATCTTTTTAATTATATTTTTATTAAAACTAACATCATAAAGTATGATATTTTTTTAACTTTGAGCAATGATGGAGCTATACTTGACTTTTCTTAGGAGCTTATAAAACAAAACAGCTCCTTGGACAAAATTAAATGTAATATTGTAGTAGTTATAAACAAAGGTTTATTTTAGTTCAGATTAACATTTGAGGGCAGCAATTGTATTCATAATGTCAAAATAAAACCGACGTGATGTTACTTGAAAGCATTATAGCCTACTATTCCTGCCAAACTTTCATGGTTACAGTTAGTAGTGTTACTACAGTAAACCCATGGTGAATGTTGCTGATCTGTGGACACTGGATAGTTCATTCATGGCACAATGTTTCTTCCTGGTTTCCACGTCAGCGCTGTTTGATCCGTTAATAACGGAGAAATGCGAATGTTTCTCACTAGATCTTGCAGCGATGTTATTACTTCAGTGGCGAATTCAAATGCTTTCTTTACTGGATTTGGCTGTGTAGTAACAGTGCTGATGATTAAGATCGGCTCGCGCTGTATTTGTCCAAACTGATAAACGGTCCTTCAACCACACAATAACGAGTGGTTTCGTTCCGCTTACATTACATTTGCCATTTGATGTTGGGCAATGTTGTGGTCACGCACATTATGAGCGCGCTTGCCACGCGTGACGCGCCTTCATTTGAAATAACGAAATTTTGGTCGGCAGGAAAAATGGTCCAACGAACCGTTCGGTTCAAAAATGCGTACCGAAAACCGAACCGAAAGCCTCGTACCGAACGGTTCAATACGAATACGTGTATCGTTACACCCCTAATATATATATATATATATATATATATATATATACACTGTATATATTGTGAACTTGACAGACAACAATAAATAGACAAGGACTGAAACAGAGAGCGCTTGCTGAAGGCACAGAATCCGAATCTGCACAGAATCTATCAAGTGTCCCACCAGGAATGACAAGACACTAGATCACTGCTATACACCCTTTAAAAAGGCTACAAATCCATTCCTATCCCAGCTTTTGGGAAATCTGATCATAACGGCATTTTTTTTGATCCCGGAATATAAATAGAAAATGACGCGAGGTCAGACGCTGGACAGCTGAATCAGAGGAGACGCTACACGAAGAACTGAGTGACGTGGAGTGACTGACTGAAGCATATGGCAGGGATTACATGAGATCACGGACTATAAAAGGGATCGGCCCTGCATGGTGAGTGTGGACGCGACGTTGGCGAACGAACTGAACTCCTATGCACATTTCGAAGCTAGCAATGTCCACCATCATCCCCATGCCCAAGAACGCCTCCCCAGCCGGTATGAACGACTACCGTCCCGTAGCACTGACCTCGCTGGTCATAAAGTGCTTTGAAAGGTTGATAAAGGACCACATCTGCTCCTCTCTTCAAAGTACCTTAGACCCACTGCAGTTCGCCTACCGCTCCAACAGATCCACAGACGATGCCATTTCCCAGGTCATGCATGCCACCCTCCTTGACATTGTAAGAGGGGGTTATGTCAGACTGCTGTTCATAGACTACAGTTCAGCTTTCAACACTGTAGTCCCCAGCAGGCTGGCTACTAAGCTGTATGACCTGGGCCTGAATCCATCAATGTGTGCCTGGATCCTGGACTTCCTGACTGCCAGGCCTCAGGTTGTCAGAGAGGGAGGGCACACATCACACCCCCTCGTCCTCAACACTGGTGTCCCTCAGGGCTGTGTGCTGAGTCCTTTGCTGTACTCCCTGTATACCCACGACTGTGCCGCCAGGCACAATTCCAACACCATCGTGAAATTCGCGGACGACACGGTTGTGGTGGGCCCAACAACGACGAGCAGGCCTATCTACATGAGGTGTCAGACCTTACAAGGACAACAGCCTACTGCTAAATGGGGAGAAGACCAAGGAGATGGTGGTGGATTTCTGCCCACAACGTCGCAGGACCTACACCCCTCTCCTTATAGACGGGACACCAGTGGAGAGGGTGAGCAGTTTTAAATACCTCAGAGTGCACATTTCTGAGGATTTATCATGGACTGTACACACGGACACCGTGGTGAGAAAGGCAAGACAGCCCCTCTATCACCTCAGACAGCTCAGGAGATTTAAGGTCTCCCAACGGTCCTGATTTCCTTCTACTATGCTGCTGTACAGAGCATACTGACTGGAGCCATATCTGTCTGGTACGGTAACAGGTCCTGTGGGGACCAGCGAGCCCTGCAGAGGGTGGTGAAGACCGCTGAGCGGACCATGGGCACCACACTTCCCCCTCTGCATGACTTATACATCACACGCTGTACAAACAGGGCCAGAATGATTACCAAGGATCCCCATCACCCTTGCAATAAACAGTTTGTAACCCTCATGTCAGGCAGACGCCTGCGCTGTCATAAAACACGCACAGAGAGGATGAGGAACAGTTTTTTCCCTGCGGCAATCAGACCCCTGAATTCTGCACCCTGAACACTTTTAACTTTAATACACTTTTAACATTTTTATCCAAGTCATTGAACTTTAACATTTGTACATCTGGCTGTTGATCTGGGTTTAACTTATATAATATTCTTATAATATAGTTTTGTAATTATTGTATTCTATTGTATTCTTTTATTTTTATGTTTCTTTTTTATTACATTTGAGCACATAAGTACAGTACATGTCACAAAAACATTTCACTGCGCATCTTGTATGAGTATGTGACAAATAAAACCTTTGAATCTTGAATCTTGACACGATCTGCTTTCAGGGGTGCTTTATAGCTTCCTGGTCTATAACGTCACCCGCCTATGACGTCTCGCTCTTCCATTGGACTGATTATACACTTGCTTCACGATGCAATCACACAGGGGTGTTCCCACAGCGTAACTATGCAGCGGGAGTTCCCTTGATAGGGAAATATACTTTAAATATGACATATTTCTGACCTTGTGGTAGAGGACACTGAATCCACTCTGTGATAACTCTTTCGGTCTGTATATGCTGTGTGCGTCCTTTGACCCTGAAACCACAGAAGGAAAACTCTTAAATCATCAGTGGATTCTTCATTAGCTGCTTTTATTTAAAACTTTATACAGCGTGTCCATTTTCTTTACGCTTGCATTTTACTTTCAATGTTGTAGATCTTTATTTGCAGATTGTCAAGAAGTCCTTTGAGTCCACTGTAGTCTTGAATGTAGAAGGTGTTGTTTATCCTTGGTTCTGAAGCCAGCTCCCTGAGTGTGTTTAAGTCAACATGTCCCACCTGGCAAACACAAATGTCATTAAGTCTGACTGTGCAAAAACACCTTTAACTATGCAAATTGAAACAGGCCATTAGGGCTTTTCACACTTACAGTTTTTCTCAATTGCTAACAAGATTCATTAAACAATTCACCATTTTCTCACAACTATAAACACAATCTCATAACTAAACACCAACTTGTACAAACCTCAAACTTACAGGTCAAGAATATTTTAGTAAAAATCATATTCTCTTTTGCCTCAGATGACACAGTAAACCTAACATAGGTTTAAATACACTGTGACCAAAATAAAAACTCTCATTGGGAATCAGGAATGACTTTGCAGCTCAATTTCTACTACAGTATACAACATGAATGAATGCAGATATAGTAAAGTACAACATTGAGCTTTAGGAAAACTTAATTTTCATTACACTAATGTTAAGTGATCATAAAGTAGATGAAAAGCACTAGAAAAGAAAAGTTCAACTACCCACATATTTAAATATGAGCCCGCTATGCATCACAATATAGTACAGTTAATATAAATAAATAAATACAGCACCCTTTGTGTCACTGGTTGCTGCAAGGAAGCGCACAACAAAGGAGAAATAGTCTTTAATCCAACAATAATAGCAAAATGCATGAAACAACCTTAACACTGATGAGACAGGACAAAGAACTGAACAAAACAGGGAGTACTTGTGTCACGCTATAGCCTGGGAAAACCCAGACAACTTCCGCAAATTTAGATTTGCTCTGCAAGTTAGTCTGGCAAAGAGCTCATTCAAGCCCATTTCCAATCCGTCGAAATCGCGGCACCAATCAGAAGCGTTGGGGCGGGCTTTACACGATGACGACAGCACAGCGACGGTGAAGCAGATTTAGTACATTTACCAAGATGGATGCCGCCGTGGAACTAGGGGTGTGACGGTTATAGTTGAACACCGTCATTAGAACTCTATAACCGCCAAAACAATGTTATTAAAATATTTTTTTCACAAAAATGTTTATCATAGAGAATGTTTAAAAACTAATATCAGCTTACGAGGGAAACGGAGGCGGAGTTAGTGGTGCTTCGGAGGCTGGAGATGATTCGGGAGAGGTCTGTGCCCCTTTACCGATCAGAGCGCGCGCTGGCACGAAGTAAAGCCTTGTTTATACTCGACGCGTCCGCACGAGCGCGGCAAAAATGACGTGTTCGGTGCGCAAGACCGGCAAGACACCATTTCGCTTGGCTGTGTGCACGGCTTTTTTTGGAACAGCGCGCGGCCTGGTTTTAACCAGGCTAGTCACGCTAGAAAACACAAGATCAAGTAGCGAATGTTAAGAAAGTTTATTTAGTAAACAGAGAATATGAGCGAGGCAGGCTGGTCAGATGCAGTGGTGCAGGAATGTGTTCAGGTCTCGGCAGCGAGGAGACTGCAATGGGCTGAGGTCCGATGATCAATGTAGAAAAGAATCCCTGAGCGATCAGAGCAGTGAGAGTCCATGTCGGAGTGAGCTATTGTTGCAAAACAAGGCTGTTTATAAGAGAAGTCAAAGACAATGATGTTTTCGGTTTACGCCACTACTCTATGCTATGCACAAACAGTGATTTCAGGAAAACAGTTTGAAACAGAAATTTCTATCCTCTGTATGTCCTGTACATATAGTAGAATTGACGATAAAGTTGGCAATGACAATGTCATCAAGGCCAAAATGTGATTATGAGGCATACGTAATCGAGGGGGGGGGGGAGGGGGGTGGGTAGTGTTGCGGAGCGGGCGTGTTACGGATACGTGGTGTAATTTTTTTTTTTTTATTAATTGAAATCATGTATTATGAATCATTAAACTTGTACATTTTGTACACAAACATTTTTTTTTTTTAAATATATGGAAAAAAATTCACACTAATTCTGTGTTGTTTTTTTCTGGTAATAAAATGAAGACATAAAACACAAATTTTATCATCAATTTTAATCATATGAAATCAAAAACTTTTTGTCAAATAACGTGCTGCACAATGAGCTTTACTGTTAAAATTAAAACATGGATTATTCCTTAAGAATTTCAGTTTTGATGATAATTTATTTGGATTAGTGTTAGTGTATTATTACATTGGGACATATCTAAATTCTAATGTACAACAGTAATATATTTCTGTCAAGTTAAACCGAACTTTTATTTTGACGGGTTGCCGTGAAGACCTTTTGAGTTTCTGTGTGTTTATGTCATGATGATAGTTTCTCAAATGAAGCGGTGAAATCTGAAATGCTCACGAAGTGACTTTCAGAGTGGATCTAGAGTCTGGAGAGGAAGTTCATGCATTTGTGTCTTCATATAGGCCAAAAAAACAGTGCAAGCGTCACACGTGCTTCAGTGTGTGTGTGTGTGTGTGTGGTAAATGAAACTGCGCGTCGGCGGCACCATTCATTCACACAGAACATGCAGGATTCGTTTTTAAATAGTCTTTGTTTTTTAATATTCACACACATTAGTCTACATCGCGATTTGATTTCAAGTGTACTGAACTGCTTTCTATTTTTCTCTTGCATTCGCTCTAGACAGCGTTAGCCTGCCCTACTCAACTGCTTACTCATGACACATAGCAACACAGCTAAAAGTATTCCTAATATGTTGGACCTTTTGTTGGAAGTAGCCTACTTTAACCTGTAGAGAAATGCCTTCACGGGGAAGCCACGACACACAAAAGGTGTGATTGCAAGATTGAAAATATACTTTATTTTCTTAATTCCCCTCGGTGCCACTAGCAGCGCAGAAACTACATACTTCACCTTTAAGGAAACTCACCCCAATGATGAAGCGGAGGATATTTTGCTCATTGCATCTGTTGAGGACATTTTCCTCATCATTATCACTAGGGTCTCCATCTGTGATGATCACCAGGGCTTTCTGAGCGCTGAGATCGGCTCCAGACGACACGTTATTCAGGAGATTCTTTCTGGTGATGTAATAAATCATAAATAATGACAGATAAACATTTGATCAGTCTCTGTTATGTGGATAGTAGGATGAACCCAATAGCAGACAGCAGATAACTCAAACGGGATTTATTAAAGACAAAAACAGAAAACAATACCCACGATGGGGCAAACCAAGACAGGATAGACTAGACTAAGATTCAGACTAATAACTAAGACAGGAACAAACAAACACTTCTTTGAACAGACTTCCAACAAGTAACTTACGGTTGATTGACACAAAGTAGGTCACTACATTAAACAATGAACCGGCACAGGACAGCAAATACACAGGGATTAAATAGGGGACACTAATGACGAGAACAGGTGAAACTGACTAGACAATAATGACGAGACGAGGATAACAAGGGGGCGGGGTTACGTAACGAGACAACACAAGCACATGGCCCAAGCAAAAGGCCATGAGCTTGTACACAAAACACGGATCTGTCATGATTCTGCCACAAGACCAGAGAAATCAAAAGACATTATGGCAGAATCATGACAGAACCCCCACCTTAAGGAGCGGCTTCCAGACGCTCCTCAAAGGGAAACTAAACACAAGACAAGACAGACCGTGACATAGATAAAAACCAACAAAACATGGAAAACACTAATAAAGGCATACAAGAAAAAACTATGACAGGGTTGGGATGAAACATCAAAAACAACATACAAGGCAAAGGGGGTGGAGGAAACACAGTTCGTAGGAGGTGTACCAGAGTTCGTGAGGGATGGTTCAGGGTGGGTCGATGTGCAAGGGATCTTAGGTCCATGGGATGAGGACTGGGGACGAGGACTCTGGGCAGGCTTGGACGGGGACGTACGAGGAGAAGATCTAGAGGTCCGGGGTCTTGCGGAGACAGGGACAAACGGGGAAACAGTCTGGGGACTAGTGGTGACAAGGGAGACCGGGAAAACAGAGACCGGGAAAACAGACTGGGATACTGCATTAGTGGCAGCAGCAACAGACTCAGACACAGAGGAAACAGAGGATGACGAAACAGGACTCCTGACGGGGGACAAGGCAGGCGAAGGCGCGGGACACAAGACAGGGGTTGAAACAGACGATTGAGGAGCTGGAACAGGGACAGAGATCAGGGAAGACGATCCGGAATCGACACTTCTCACTTCAAATTCAGTTGAGGCGTCGAAGGTAGCCGACTGGGGATCTGAGCCCTTGGCAGCTGGCCTGGGATCAGCACCTTCGGCAGCTGGCTTAGGACCAGCGCTCACTCCGGTTGGACTGAGATCACGACTCTCAGCAGTTGACTTGAGATTGGTGCTCTGTGTAGCAGACTTGGGATCAGCGCTCACAGTAACTGGACTAGGATCGGCGCTCTCTGGAGCATTTGAAACGGGGACTGGGGATGAAACAGGACTGACTTGGACATCAAGATTTCTGGCCAGACAGGATAAATATTCGGACAGGGTTCTGGCAGCGATGATGACTGGCATCTCCTGATGAGCCGAAACGGACTGTATCACAGCCTTTGCAGCGAAATCGGCCGCTGCTCTGTCTTCAGCAGACATGACAGAAGACTCAGAGGCGACATTCACTGTGCCAATCTCTGGAATGGATCTCCCCAACGCTGACTGGGAAACAGCGCTTTCTGCAGCAGGTTGATGATCTGTGCCTCCTGTTGCAAATACCGGAACCGCGCTTACAGCAGCGGGGCCAGGAACAGCGCCTTTGACCTCAGCGGCGGGTTGGAGAGCCATCGCGGGCTCAGGGGGAGGTAGAGACGGAGAACCAGAAGGTCCCCTCCTCCTCTTCTTCCTGGGTTGTGGAGCGGAGGCGGTTGCCAGACTACTGACCGGAGAGGGAGGTGTGGCAGGAACCGTTACAGGAACTGGGAAACTCACAGGCGGCGAGGAGGATTCCGGGCAGGAAGACTCCGATGCTGACTCCCATGACGGGTGCCTTCCACGCTTACCATGAAGACTGATGGACGTTGAAGGTGTCTCAGGAGTCGCGGCGAGACTGGGTTGGTCCCCAAGTGTAGCAACTGCTAACAGACGACCCTCAGGGATCACAGGAAGTGTAGCGGGAGATGAAGACCTTGTAGCACCCTGCAGCTCCCTCCGTGACAGACTGTCCACCATACTGTGGAACGGGCGGCTGACCAGTCTTTCTAATTCGGCGAGAGGAGGAGGGACGTTAAGACCCGCGATGAGGTAGCGGTTGACCAGGATCTCCGGCAAGAAAAACCTCCTCCCCTTCACAACCTGGGCGTACTCCCTCAGGGTCAACCTACCCTGAGGAGGGAAAGGAAGCCTGCCTTCCAGGCTGTCAGCGATGGCCGACTGCCATCATCGTTCGGGGTCTGACGACTGCAGAGTAGGGTAAATAGGCGAGCTGTCTGCTGGGTTCGGTCTTGGCCGGTTCATTCTGTTATGTTGATAGTAGGATTATAACACTCTGCCTTTTAATTCTCTTTGTTTTCAACAGATGTGTCACTATAAACGCACAAGGGGATTTTTAGAATGACAGCAATAATCAGAAAAAGCATACACTTCAATCGTAACACATTCTTAATGTTTTCTTTATCAGATAACCATGCTCAAGCACAAATGCATGGGAGTTAATAACACACACCGCACCAAAACAAATCTTCAGACGGCGCTGAACATCATTCACAAAAAAAAAAAACACACACACATTATCGACCCGTTCATTTGCTTGACGCGCTGAGCGTCGTATATTATGAAAGAAAATTTGTCCCGTGCTTGCAACCCCACAGTTTCCCCACTCTTCTGTCCCAGTCCATAAACTTAACCCGAAAAGATTTTTAGGCTGGCTCAAGATCGCGCTACAGTCTTTCCAACCAAGATACAGTCAGTTCGCGAGCAATAATCCTCTGTTGGCTCCGTGACGGAAAAAAAACGTAATCCACAACAAGGGAAAAAATAGAGCGTTGGCTCTGTGTTGTTCCACTCAAAAAAAGAAATGAGTCAGATCTCACCAACTCTGCAGATCTTCGGGCAATGTTAACTCACACAGTTATCAAACTTTGGTCCAAACACGTCCTCTTGCTGGAAACGCGCACCCAAGTAAATAGTCCTGGTGGTTAAAATATTTTTTGACCCATTAAAGCCATCTCTTGACGTATCGGTTGAAAAAACTCTCAAAACCATATGGAAACCCCAGCTTTAACTCTTTAGCGCTGCAGTCAACAATACTGGCACGCTCTTTTTCCAAACACACCTCACCACCATTAAAAAAACGTAGGTGCACCTTGCCCCCTAATCAAGGCCATTCGCCACCTTAAAGGGATATCCCCCATTATTACCAAAACACACAGTAGACCCTAAGTATATTAAACAGGAATACACAATGAACCATATACATGACATGCATCATTCATCATACATGAACATTATCCATAACCCATGTAATACGTTTCATGACACCATAAAAGTTAACATCTCAAAGAAACCTTTACATTAATCTAATAATGTTACAGATCCCCCCCCCCCCCCCAGCTGGAGGTACCGGAGGCTGAACTCCAAAGTAGGGCTTCAGATTGACCACATTAACAGTGTCCATCTTTTTATTTTGATCATTCCACTGTACAGGGTAGTTAATGGGGCCTAACTTTCTCATCACAGTGGCTGGTCCCGACCACTTGGGCGCAAGCTTCGATGAGAAGTTTTCCGATGCTCTGGAGAGCGGGTGAGTACGGACCCAGACCAGGTCTCCCACCATAAGTGGTGCATCTCTCCTGTGGGTATTGTAATACCTGGCTTGTCTGGACTGACATCCCTCAACTCTCTTCTTGACTTGATCATTCAGTTGTTTCTGTCTTTCCAGTAGGGTGTATGGTGACTCTTGAGGAGTAGGAGGGGAACTAATGAGTCTCTCCAGGGAGCCTTTCAGGGACCTTCCGAGCGCCAGTTCTGCAGGGGTTCGACCCGTGGTCTCATGATATGCAGCATTGATGGCGAAACGGAACTCCCTGATCCACTGGTCCCAGTTCTTATGTTGGTTCCCCACGTAAGACGCGATCATTGTCTTAATGGTCCGATTGGACCGTTCAGTGAGGTTGGCTTGGGGGTGATAACTAGTGGTGAATTTCTGCTTCACTCCCCAGGTCTTACAGAGGTTACTCATTTCATGTCCGGTAAACTGTGCCCCCCGGTCAGACACCAACTCCAGTGGCACCCCAAAGCGGGTGAAGATTTCATCTTTCAGAATTGTTACAATTCGATGTGCCTTGCCATCTTTTAAAGGAAACATCTCCACCCACTTCGTGAAATAATCCACAAGGACAAGAAGGAAGGTGTTACCATTTTTACTGCGGGGAAAAGGCCCCATAAGGTCTATCCCCAGCTTTTCCCAGGGTTCTTCCACAGGAGTAGGCTGCATGAGGCCAACTGGCTTTTGATTTTCAGCCTTATAGACCTGGCAGATGGCACACACCTTGACGTAGGTCCAAACATCTTTTCGAATAGACGGCCACCAGGCTACCTCAAGGATCCTCAGAAGTGTTTTCAACCTGCCCAGATGTCCGCTCAGAGGATGATCATGAAAATAGGCCAAAAAAACAGGCACAAGAGATTTGGGAACGACCAATTTATATTTCTCCCCTGTGTCCTTCACAGGAGACCGTCGATACAGGAGGCCTTGTAGTTTGGTGAAGCCTACCCGGTCACGCATACTAAGATCGTCTGCCCCTTTGGCTAGGTTAGTGACCTCTAAATCTTCTTCTTGGGCTTCCCTTATTTCAAACAGGGAGGAAGGCAGATCAGAAGAAGCGTAAACCTTCGCGGCAGCATAGACGGCGGCAGATGAAGGAGGTATCACCGCTCGGGACAGGGCATCAGGCACGATGTTATGGAGTCCTTTCCTGTATTGGACTCTAAACTGAAACTGTTGGAGCCGCAGGATCCAGCGGGTCAGGCGAGAGGAGGTTTTTGGACAGTTGAAAGCCCAGGTCAAGGCAGCATGATCAGTATATATGGTGAACTCAATCCCCTCAAGATAGTGCCTCCACTTTTCAACTGCAAGACACTCCTTTTCAGAAGTGGAATAATTGCACTCTGCACCCCGCACTCCCCTGGATGCATAGGCGATCACCTTCTCCCCTTCAACTGTTTTCTGCACCAGCACAGCCCCCAATCCCACATCACTGGCGTCTGTGTGGATTTCAAATGGGATAGACATATCAGGTTGCATGAGGATAGGTGCGTCCACCAGCGCTCTCTTCAACTGGTCAAAACTCTGCTGACATTCTTCTGACCAGACCCACTCCACGTTTTTCCTCTTCAGACGATTCAAGGGGGCAGCCAGGTCAGCAAAATGGTCGATAAATTTATGGTACCACCCAACAAGGCCCAAGAACCGCTGGAGGGACTTGATGTTAGTGGGCTGGGGATACGCCATTACTGCCTGTGTCTTTTCTGGATCCACCTGCACGCCCTTGTCCGAGACTACGTGGCCCAAGAACCTCAGCTCCTGCCGAAACAAGGCACACTTCTTGAGATTAAGTGTCAGTCCAGCCTTATTGAGCTTCCCTAGGACAGCGTGCAGATCCCGAAGATGTTGTTCATGCGTGGGTGAAAAGACTATAACATCATCTATGTACACACAGCAGAATTTCCCTCTAAGCTCCCCTAGAACTTTCTCCATCAATCGCTGGAATGTGGCTCCGGCATTCCTGAGCCCAAAAGGCAAAAACCGGAACTGATAGAGGCCCATGGGCGTTATCACGGCCGTCTTGGCCTTACTATCTTCGGACATGGCGACCTGCCAATATCCAGACTTCAGGTCAAGAGTGCTGAAGAATGCAGCACCATGCATAGACTCCAGTAATTCATGGATGATAGGCATGGGGTAAGCATCTGAATGGGTTTTTTCATTAAGCCGCCTAAAATCCACACAAAATCGAATGGACTCATCTGGCTTCTTAACTAAGACCACCGGAGCACCCCAGGCAGACTGTGACGGCTCAATAATGCCATCCTTAAGCATCTGTTCCACATGGTCAGCGATGACCTGCCGCTTAAAGGGTGAAACCCTGTATGCCCTGCAGCGGACAGGCACCTCGTCAGTGGTGAAGATCCGATGTTCTTCAACCCTTGTCTTACCCAAGGTCCCCGAGCATACTCTTGGCCAGGCCTGGAATAGTTCCCTGACCTCGGAAGAGTGGTCTAGAAAAACAGGAGACACCATTCCTGATGACGGCAATGGATCCAAAGACCCCCGGTCAGGAACAGCTACATATAGGCTAGCATTGGAACAACCTTCAGCCCCCTGCTTCAATGTCTGCTCCATCGGGTGAGACAAAAAAGAATGGAAAGTATAGCCCCTGGGTCCTTTCACCCCATAGGTCTGGTCCCCCATATTAATGATGGTAGAAGTCTTTCTGAGGAAGTCCAAACCAAGGATGATAGGGAAAGCCAGGTGGTTGTCAGCCATAACGAACATCTCCATCGACCATATCACCTCATGCCATATGTACACCATCTGTGTTTTACCCACCGCACCATAGGTCTTCCCATCGGCCAAGGCAAAACTTTGGTTGTCAGTCGACGTCAATCGCTCCCCTTCGCGAGCCAGCTCCCGCCAGAGACTCTCCCGCATAAGTGAGTAGGTGCATCCAGTGTCGAACACAGCATAACACTGCTTTCCCCTCACCCCTACTGGGACATAGAGGAGCTCCATTGGAGACTTCCGTCCCAACGGTACTACTGTCACCACATCAGCATGTTTCTTAGCCTCCTTAGAAGGGCCCTTATCCTGGATTTTCTTTAAACCCTTCTCTTTGGCCTTTTGCTGGTCCACCTTTCCCCAGTATTCTCTAGACGAGGTGCAGTCTTTCTCCACCAAGGTGCCAGTCTGAACCAACTGGTCCACATTAGTGACAGTACCCCGGAGGCACCCAGCTATTCGAGGATTGCAGTTATTAAGGATCTTGCGCACCAACTCGGTCTCGGTTATATCCGGCTTCCACCGCAAACAAAGAGCACGATAATCGTAAGCAAAATCCCTCAGACACTGATCCGGCAACTGTACCATGTCCCGGAGTTTTTCTTCTACCTCGGTGAGATAATCCGGCGGGGGGAAAGCATCATTAAAGGCATTTTTAAACTCTGACCAGTTATGCACCTTGTTTTTCGCCACCATCCACCCGCTATGTACTGGCCCTTTAAGAGTGTTAGACAGGGCACCTATCAGCTCTGCATCAGACAATGGCCGTACTGCAAAAAACGTTTCGCAACGATCAACAAAGTTAAGAACATCGGCCACTTCCCTGGACCCACTGAATGAAGGAAACTCCATCTGAATAGCCGGCCTGGAATAAACCACAGGAGATCTGATGTCTTGACTACCTGACGTACCCAGAGGAGATGAAAGGCTGGCGCTTGATATAAAAGGCTGTATAGGGGGCTGGGAAAATGCTTCAGTAAAAGTTGTCTGAAGCTGGGCACCTACCCCACTAGGAATTGGTTGCCATGAAATGTGATTTTGAGCATTAGGATTCAAGGACTGAACAGTACTGTCAGAACTAGCCGCCAGGCCTGGCGTGGCCATGTTGTTGAGCACGGGGGGAGTGATTCTGCTGACCGATGGGCTCATACCCTGTACTCCCATACTCAAAGGAGCTCCAGTTTGTGGGAAAACACTGGAGGGAACTTGAGCAGGAGTAGAACGACTCGGAGGTGGATGAATAGTAGCACCTGGGCATGACAGAGGCCCAGGGAGAGCAACAAGGCTGGCTCGTTTAAGCCTTTCATGTTCCGCTTTCCACATTTCATCTCGTCTCTTTAAACACTCCACTAATTTGCCCTCAAACTGTTGCAGTGTTGATATCATACTTTGCTCAAGCGCCTCAACACTTCTATCAACATAACTTCGTATGCCCACTTCTCTGTTCAACGCGCTATCAACCGAATCTCTGAAGTCAGTCTCAAGTGTATTTAACCTGACCAGGACTGACCCTAAATCATTGGTGATGGTCGTGAGAGCAGGAAGTGTGAGATAAGATGTGTTTCCCTCATCTTCAATGCTTTGTTCATTCTTTTCTTGGTCTGTTATGTAAAGTGAACTGATCAGTGATGTTATCTCCCCCACAGGATTTCTCCTAGTGACCCATGCATCTCCCATCATTTCAGGGTAATGTTCACTAAGCCCCTGCCCTGATGTAGGTGTAGAAGCCCTAGTGCCATGCTCAGATATTTCCTCCGGGAATTCATCAAGGTCCACCAGAGGTGCAACCCTATTTCAGTCTTTTTTTTTTTTCTTTTTTTTTTTACAGTGCTTAACTGAAATCCAAAACAGTCCAGAATAAGTGTAGAGCTTGTTAGTTGAAGTATTTCACATTACTATGGTAACCCCAAAGCAAAGTCACCAAAATATGCATTCTTTGTTCCCCATACGGGCCACCATCTATAACACTCTGCCTTTTAATTCTCTTTGTTTTCAACAGATGTGTCACTATAAACGCACAAGGGGATTTTTAGAATGACAGCAATAATCAGAAAAAGCATACACTTCAATCGTAACACATTCTTAATGTTTTCTTTATCAGATAACCATGCTCAAGCACAAATGCATGGGAGTTAATAACACACACCGCACCAAAACAAATCTTCAGACGGCGCTGAACATCATTCACAAAAAAAAAAAAAAACACACACACATTATCGACCCGTTCATTTGCTTGACGCGCTGAGCGCCGTATATTATGAAAGAAAATTTGTCCCGTGCTTGCAACCCCACAGTTTCCCCACTCTTCTGTCCCAGTCCATAAACTTAACCCGAAAAGATTTTTAGGCTGGCTCAAGATCGCGCAACAGTCTTTCCAACCAAGATACAGTCAGTTCGCGAGCAATAATCCTCTGTTGGCTCCGTGACGAAAAAAAAACGTAATCCACAACAAGGGAAAAAATAGAGCGTTGGCTCTGTGTTGTTCCACTCAAAAAAAGAAATGAGTCAGATCTCACCAACTCTGCAGATCTTCGGGCAATGTTAACTCACACAGTTATCAAACTTTGGTCCAAACACGTCCTCTTGCTGGAAACGCGCACCCAAGTAAATAGTCCTGGTGGTTAAAATATTTTTTGACCCATTAAAGCCATCTCTTGACGTATCGGTTGAAAAAACTCTCAAAACCATATGGAAACCCCAGCTTTAACTCTTTAGCGCTGCAGTCAACAATACTGGCACGCTCTTTTTCCAAACACACCTCACCACCATTAAAAAAACGTAGGTGCACCTTGCCCCCTAATCATGGCCATTCGCCACCTTAAAGGGATATCCCCCATTATTACCAAAACACACAGTAGACCCTAAGTATATTAAACAGGAATACACAATGAACCATATACATGACATGCATCATTCATCATACATGAACATTATCCATAACCCATGTAATACGTTTCATGACACCATAAAAGTTAACATCTCAAAGAAACCTTTACATTAATCTAATAATGTTACAGGATGAACCCAATAGCAGACAGCAGATAACTCAAACGGGATTTATTAAAGACAAAAACAGAAAACAATACCCACGATGGGGCAAACCAAGACAGGATAGACTAGACTAAGATTCAGACTAATAACTAAGACAGGAACAAACAAACACTTCTTTGAACAGACTTCCAACAAGTAACTTACGGTTGATTGACACAAAGTAGGTCACTACATCAAACAATGAACCGGCACAGGACAGCAAATACACAGGGATTAAATAGGGGACACTAATGACGAGAACAGGTGAAACTGACTAGACAATAATGACGAGACGAGGATAACAAGGGGGCGGGGTTACGTAACGAGACAACACAAGCACATGGCCCAAGCAAAAGGCCATGAGCTTGTACACAAAACACGGATCTGTCATGATTCTGCCACAAGACCAGAGAAATCAAAAGACATTATGGCAGAATCATGACAGTCTCAACCTGCCTCTTTTCTTTCTACAATTTGTTTTAACTTCTAATTTATGCAATGACAAAAGTCCAACTCCAGTGTGTTAAACAAAAAAGAGCCATCTTTGATTTTTAATTATGTACATTTCAAGACTGTTTCTTTTAAAGTGTAAATTCAGTGAACATTCATAAACATAGAAGGTTTCACTCACAAAACATAGTTGATTGCTCCGTGTGTGTTTGTGAGAGTTTTTATGCGTTTCTCTTGCATGAGTTTGTGTTCAGCGGAGCCGTCCTGATAGTCGTTGAAGTCAAACACAGTTGTGAATGTAGTTGAAAACTGGACGGCAGCAAACTGACACACAGAAGGACAAACAACAAGCACACGTACCGTTAACATCATTAGCAAACTATAGACGATTACATCTCAATATTTCCACATTAATAGTGGTGGATTGATTTACCTTTATGGATGAGTTTGAAAGCTTGCTCATAACATGTTTAATGAATTCCTTGTTCAATTTAAACTCGTGTGGTTTCATACTGCTGGATCCGTCAAAGAGAAACACCAGATTGACTTCTCTCTTCGTGCATTCTGCAGAAATACCACAAGATATGGAAACAAGTATTTACATAATGTCTTTAATCCTGTCTTTAATTGAGTTGTCAATAATCATCACACCAACTGGAATGTTAGTAAGAACCCAACACATGGTTTACAGTATTAAAGACTGAAATAGTTCAACTGCATTCAGTGCTAGAAGTGTCGTTATCCGCTGGTTTCTGTGTCAGACTCGTCAGACCTTGGTAAGCGGCGGTGAAGTTTGAGACGGCCTGTAATCTGCTGTTGAACTGGTAGCAGACGCCGTTCAGATACGAGTTTCCGTCACACTCATGAGGAAGATAGGGACTGCAGCTCTGAGAAAGAGACACAATATCTAAAACATCAGGAGGATCAAATCACACACAAGCTGAAACAAAGAGTCCAGTGCTAAAATGAGGAGGCAGAGAACATTCCTGCAGTGTTTCCCGTTCTTCAGTGGACACAAGTACAGAAGAGACTGTGATCAGAAGTCAAACACTGAAGTGACTAATGAAGGAAGCTGCTGAACTCACAGTCAAGCGTCCGACAGCATCAGACGACACAGCAGAAGACATGCCGAAGAACCGAACGCCCTCTGAGCCTGTCAATCATCACCAGAGAGAGAGAGAGAGAGAGAGAGAGAGAGAGAGAGAGAGAGAGAGAGAGAGAGAGAGAGAGAGAGAGAGAGAGAGAGAGAGAGAGAGAGAGAGAGAGAGAGAGAGAGAGGGAGAGGGAGAGGGAGAGGGAGAGAGAGAGAGGGAGAGGGAGAGAGAGGGAGAGGGAGAGAGAGAGAGAGAGAGAGAGAGAGAGAGAGAGAGAGAGAGAGAGAGAGAGAGAGAGAGAGAGAGAGAGAGAGAGAGAGAGAGAGAGGAGGGGGGGGGGAGACCTTTAACACACCTTTATTTATAATTACACTGTATAGACATTCCTCTTAAACATCTATTTTCTCAAATGTACATAAATACAAATATACCCACTCAAAAACTCATAAAACGTAACAAATTATTGAGTAAAATCTACAATCCCCATTTAAACTTTTTTTTCTTCACAAAAGTCACAAAAACTCATAAATAACATACCAACTCATTTTCATAATCCACTGTGCACAAAACATCATTCAAAGCCCAAATTTAATAAATCTGTCCATATTATTCATTAGTTTAAAATATGCAAACTCTGCCTTGATTCTGGTTGCTATAAGAGCCTAAGACCACCTCAGGACCTACTCCCCCGCTCCTTTCAGGTTCCTTTTCCATGTTACCCATATTGCCATCTTTGCTTCTCCAAGCACAAAATTAATTAACGAGATTTTTTACCTGTCTGATGCAACATATTTTGGTCCAAAAATGAAAACTTCATTCTTAAAAACTGCCCGCAAATCTCTAACCCACCCATCTAAGATCTGAAACAATCCTCTTAACCTTAAACCTCCTAGGGCTTAGTGGCCACATACGTGGACAGCACATTTTTGCTCTTATGTCCACAATTGTGTTCACTGCTGAATTGGTGGTGTTATGGACACGTATGGGGGTACTTATACTGCCGTCTGGTAGTGTCAGAAATTTATAACACACTATGGTCAAAATTCAAAATGGCGGCAAACACAAGGAAAGATTCAAGTGGTAGCTCCATACACAAACGTCGACCAGTTAAGAAGTTCTGTCATATTTCATGGCTTATTCTGATTTAGATATTTATAAAAGCCTTGTATCTTTGTCATGACATGCAAATTTGAAAAAAAAAGTGCAAAACTACCAACTTTGTAGGTCGCTAAACATGAAGTACACGTATGTGTACTTATGGACTGAAGCTCCTCGAAACAGCTAATATGCTAGTAAACATGCACACACATAAAATGGGAAAAAAGCTAGCTCTGATGCAGCTAAAAAGGTGCACATGGTCCCAATGACATAAATAACAATTAAATCACTAAATACATACGTACATACTTAAATTAGTTGGGTTGAAAATGTTAGTAAAAATGTAATATGCTAGTAAAAATGTGCACATGTAAATTAGCTTGTATATTATCCCATTGGAATAAATAACAAATAAATAATGCAAACCTACATAAATTAAATTAATTTGTATTTGATTTTATCATGTTTTTATTTCCAGAGCGTTTTTCTGTGCAAAGAGCATTGGAGCTACTTTGGGTTAATTGATGGAGATAACAAAGATTTGGATGTGTTTGATAACGATGATCCCTTAGAGATGTCTTATTGATCACAAGTTCAGTATGGTGTACCACAAGGCAGAAGGCTCAGTACTAGGACCGTTGCTGTTCACTCTATACATGCTCCCCTTGGGAGATATCATTAGGAACTTGGAAGCATGGCATTAGTTTTCACTGTTATGCTGATGATACTCAGCTCTATATTTCTTCACGCCCCGACGAAACTTGCCAATACAAAAAAACCTAATGCATTGCTGATATAAAAACTGGATGACTAGCAATTACCAACTTTAAAACTAAAAAATCTAAATTACGTCATGTGCTTTCAATGAAAAATGTGGAACAGTTAGTTCATTACATCAAGGCTAGATCATTGTAATGCTCTACTGGGTGGTTGCCCTGCACGCTTAATAAACAAACCTCAGCTGGTTCAAAACGCAGCCACTAGAGTTCATACCAGAACCAGGAAGTATGACCATATTGCCCGGTTATGTCAACATTGCATT
>NW_026607484.1:0-32757 GCF_029890125.1 Rhinichthys klamathensis goyatoka
CCTCTAACCTGCAATATGCCCTTTAAGGACTGAAAAATGTTTTCTTACCTGATATCGCCAACAGACCACGTACGACCCCTTCCTCTGTTCATATTCCAGCTTTTGTTCTTCATTGACATAGCAACTAAAATTCGCTCAGAATTTAAGAATTCAACAGGCGGATATAAAATAATCCAGGTCTGACCGAGTAATCACCGCAAACAGCAGCTGCTCACTCCAACCGAGAGTAACGGACGTATTTTCAAACTTAAAATAGGCGCGCAGAGCCGCGCACATTCTCATTGGACAGTTTCCTGGAAGACAGACAGATTAACCAATCATGCTCAAAGTAAAACGGAGAAACAACCAATAAAAATAGCAATAGTTTGCGCGAGTTGCAGTCTGTATTATTATTTAATTAATTGGTCAAATGACATGACAGTGTATGAATATGTAATAATGCAATGTACACTGTTAGGCAAGCAGACAAAATTGGCAAGCATACAAAATTGTAAATTCACACAAAATCACATAAAGCAAAAGGTTTCTGCTGCACTGCTCTGTTGAGGGTGAAACTATTATTGTTAATGATAATACTTATATTTTAACATATACATTGAAGAACTGTTATGAAAATCAGAAAAATCATTAAATGCTAATGATTTATCATAATAATATGTTAAAAGGCAGATATTTATGTATGTTGTTGAAAACATTACATTGTTTCAACGTACAGATCTTGTAAAAAATTAAACGTTGATTTAGAAAGTGTTTTTGTTAACCTTTTTCAACCATTTAGCATTAAACGTTGTTTCAACGACTGGCATTATTTCAATCATATTTCAACGTTGAAGGTCGGTCATGTGCCGGCTGGGTATATTAATCTACCTTTAGTGAAAGCTGAATGCCGATATCGTGGAAATGTTCCATACTTTATCCAGGCTCTCTACTGCTTCGCGCGAAGTTATGACGTCCCCCTCCCAAAGTCAAACAATATCATTGGTCGAGATTGCCTCTAGCGTATGATTCGTCCAATGATTGTACAACATTCAATTATTTGAATCTGCGCGCACTTTCTTGATATCTAAAGCACAGAGACTAGAAAAACAATTAGGATGTTTGTTTACACGTTGTGTAATGTTTCAACCATTTTAATGTCTTCAATTCCTTCACCCCCAGTTTACCAAAGCTCAAGTTTATGCTACAAGAGCCTTGGTTGAACTCGAGCCCCAGAATAAATTCCTTGTCTTTCACACATTGCTCACCTATTGTAAATTAAAAATATATAGCACCCCATTGTAAAGCTTTATTCATAGTGTGGCGGTTTGTTCCCATCAACCGAGAAAATTGTGGAGTGGCCTAATGATTTCACTGCAGTGAGGGCCTTGAATTTTGTTGAATATAGATTGACTTTGTGTCTTAATGCTTCAACGTTTTTAAAGTGGATTTACAGCCTTTACTTTTAAATTGAATCACATATTTTCTTCTCAAATAAGCATATGAGATACGTGTCAATATAGTATATGGTCAGAAAATCACTGTCAGGGCAGCATTTCAAACAGACAAAAAGGACAATGTCACCCTTAAAAGCCAAGCCAAAAGAGGACATATCAGCACACAAGATTCAAGAGTCCTTTCACACCAACAGGCAGACAGGCGGTTAGTGTCCAGCATTTTTGAGCCTGGTTGTCTTGCGGAAAAACTGTCCCAAAGCATGATGATCCGAGACTTGAGGCTGCAGCACCAGACAGCAGCAGGCAGCTACAGTGCACGGGGTGGGGTCTGAAAATGTTGCCACTCAATATTTTCTCTGCCACTTATGAAATTGTTACAGAACACTTCAGAATTGTAAACATTGAGTCAGTGGTACCTGACAGTAGAAACACTGGATATACAGTAGGATGCATAAACAATCACTGACTATTCTTGATTTAATTTTATATTAAACTTAAGCTCAATTATTTCATGTACAATAACTGTATATTTAGTTACACTGTGCAACAATATCTCCTACTGTATTCATCCATCTTTCAAGGCAATATTTTTAGATCTGTTTCTGTAGTATAACACACAGTAATTATTATGTTCAATTTTTATTTACAGCATATCTGCATGAAAGGTATAGCCTACGTAGCTGTTTTTTTATTTTTATTTTATGTATATATTTTTTATCTATCACTCTTGTATCTGCACTTGTTGAATCTTAAGCTGATGTGGCCAGCAAAGTTTATCTTTGCTTCTGAAAAATATCTGCATTGGTGGCAGGGGACTTGGAAGTTTTACATTTACCTTGTATTTGAGGTGTGAGGTGCTAACCTAACCCTAACCCTATACATTAATGGTAAAGTATGTAGATATATTGGATAGTTGCTTTTATTTACTATAAAACAATGTTTATATAAAGTGAACTCCTTGAATTAAAAGTATGTAGATATATTGGATAGTTGCGTTTAATTACTATAAAAGTAAGTTTGTTCAAAGTAAACCTATACATTAATGTGAAAAGTACGTGTTTTACATCTAAAAATCTGTACTTTGACGGGGAGTTCTTGTGGATGTAATTGATAATGTTATGAATTTACCAAAGAATACTGTGTAAAAACAGAAGACTTCTTTAATTGTATAATTGTAAGGTATTCCTGCAATAATTTCCAGTTTATATGCAGATTTATTCATTTGTTTAATGTTCTACAGACATTTTTTTAATGAGATTTTCTTTTCATTCTACAGCAGTGGAACTGTAAAAATACAGAAAATGTTTACAGTAAATATCTGTATTTTAAAAAACAGAATTATTCCGTAGAATAACTTAAGGTTTTTTACTGTAATTTGACGGTAAGTGTTTGGCAACTTTGCTGCCAGACTTTTTACCGTTTTTTTTACGATTGTTTTTTTACATGTATTTACCTTAAATTTAAGATTTCACAGTAAAAAAACACATAGTTGTCTTAATTTTAATTAAGCGATTTTTTTTGTCTTTTTACATATAATTTAATGTAATTTAACATTCAAGCCAATTAAACAAAAGAATAATCCTGTAAAAAAACTATAATTTCTCCTTGTATGAATTTACAGATTATTACTTTTATTTTATGGTTAATGTTTTTAATAAAAAAAAATTTCTGTTTTTTAATGACATTTACACGTTATGTTAAAAAAACAGAAAATATCTGTAAAATAATACAGTATATTTCTGTGAAAAAACTTTTTTTTTACAGTGTAATTCATGATTTAATTCATTCCAAGGCTTAATTTATTTGATCCAAAATAAGCAAAACCAGTAATATTGTGAAATATTTTTACAATTTAAAATAACTGTTTTCTATTTGAATATATTTTAAAATGTAATTTATTTCTGTGGTCAAAGCTGAATTTTCAGCATCTTTAGTTCAGTACTCTGCAGTGTCACATGATCCTTCAGAAATGCTTTTCACTGCAACTGTACTTTTCACACTATTTTATCATTTTTTTCATTGCTGGCTTATTTTATGGGAAGTGTAGTGAATAAGAGACCTTCAAGAGACCAACATTGGTCCTCCACAGTATCAGGTTTTTGGCATCAACTGCAACTGTGGAGAGATCCTTTTCAAAAATGAGGTTAATTAAGAACCAACTCCGAAGCCTTTGCTCAGAGGAGAGACTCTCGGACCTTCTCCTCATAGCCATAGAGAGGGACAGCCCAGTGGATCACAGTGAAGTCATAAACATCTTCAAGCATGGCTCACAGAAGGTTGCTGTTGTAATTAGGTTTAAAGAAGCCCTGAAACCCTGTATATCTATATTATCTATATTATTATTATTATTACGGTTATTAATAGTGAATAAATCTAAAGCTTTTGAGACTATTTTTTTTTATTGAATTTGTCATGAAGATGAGACCATTTCCTCCTTTAATGTAGGCTTACTAAATAATCTTGATATTAATAAAAAGGGAGGGGAGTGTCCTTTTTCAGTTTCAGCACATGCCCCTCAAAAGGTCTGTGCACGGCCCTGGAAAAATGGCCATTCCCAATGTGAAACGGCTAGATTTGAGGAGCGCATCCAGCATGCAGGGAACATAAACTGCAGAGTCAATTTACCACAGCAGAAGTGCTGCAGTTAAGAGGCCATGCTGTGCTGTTTCAGTGACTATTCACAACATCTTTGCACTGGTTTGCACTTGTTTTCTCCACTTTGAAGCCTCACTTAACCACTTCAGAAACACAATTTCCCACAGGCAATTTTTTTTTTTTTTTTACACAATCCATAAGTGTCATTGCCAAAAAGAGGAGATCAAGTTTGCTTTGATGTTCCAAAAGGATGTCGGCGCTGTTGCTGTTTTACCGGCGGGATAAATGACTCTTGCGCTCGACGCAAATCTGAAAGGGGTTGGTCTGAAGTAGCTTCATTATTCATAGGTGTGGTTTAGGCGTAACGGAAACAAACCAATAGGAGCGTCATATCACATTCCCTTTAAGAGCGTGATGAGCGAGGTGCGCTTGTTCCATGGCGCAATACTTTTATAACGGCGCATTTACCAGCGCGCTTCAGAATCGCTTCACAGCCGAGGAGATCGATGTTCTCGTCAGGGCCGTAAGAGAAAGAGAAGTGACATTGGGGAAGGGACAAACACACCCAAATTAGCTTCGGTTAAACATGCATATAATAATTTGGGTAAATGTGTCAGCATTATGCCTATTTTTCCCATCGTCATGGACACAACAATGATTTCCCTCGTGTTTTAATATTTTTCCTTATAATAATGTATCATTTGCAAAAAGTAAAATGCATCTGTGTAGATGAGAGAATCCTCTACAGCAGGGGTGGGGAACGTTGGTCCTGGAGAGCCACTGTCCTGCAGATTTTAGTTCCAACCCTAATCAAACACACCTGAACCAGCTAATCAATGTCTTTAGGATCATTAAGGCAACAATCAGGTGAGTTTTTTTCAGGGTTGGAGCTAAACTCTGCAGGGCAGTGGCTCTCCAGGACCGACGTTCCCTACCCCTGCTCTACAGTGTAGATGTGACGGGATAAATAGTTTGAGGGTTCTTTAAATAAATCCTGCAATAATGGGGTTGCGGTTCCTATGGGTGGCGCTATAGGCTACTGTGTGCGTGTGATCTGCAGCAGAGTTGAAGAGAACTGCTGTGAGCGAGTCGACTCTGTGATAGCTCCGCACTAAAAGTTAAAAATATATAATTCAATCTCGAATGGTTGACAATTACTTGCGGGATTGCTCATAATTGTCACGCTGAGGCAGGAATGAAGCAGAGAGTGAATCCAAACGCAAGCACTTTATTAACTAAACAAACGGGTAGGGATGGCTGCCGCGAAACAGTCGTTCCGAAGCTTTGTGAGATCCCGCAGCGAAACACTGATTCGAAGCGTGATTCAAAACACCCATGTCACGTGACTATGGCCAAACGAAGCCTCGAAGTGTTTCACTAAGTGTTTCATCAGGTGTGATCCGCCGAATCAGCGTTTGATTGACACGGTCGGGAACAACAGACCACACAATCGCACATCTGTATAAAAGTGAAATCAACGCATATTGACCTCGTGGGTTTTTGTGAGAGGAGTTTGGTTTTGAGATAGCGGATTTTTGGTGATATAGTGAAATTTATAGTGCGATTTGTTTAGTTATATTTAGGCTTAAATGTACACAACACATTGACTAATAGGCTAGAGACACAGAGTATACATATAGTGACACATTAATAGATACATAGATATAAATATATATAGACAGCTAGATTAATAGATAGATAGATACAGATAGATTAAAGGCTATAAATACATAGATTATAGATACATAGATTATAGATACCTAAATACATAGATTATAGATACATATTATATATACATATCTAAATACATAGATAGATTGTAGATACATACAGTATATCTAATTACATAGATAGATTAGAGATACATATCTAGATTTGGATAGATAGATAAAATGGAGGCTCCCCAGAAGAGATGCCGTACATCTGTGGTGTGGGAGCATTTCCATTAAACCCCAAATAAAGTGAAATGTGTGTATTGTGATCGGCAGCTCGCCTACTGCAACAATACATCATCCAGTAGAAACACAGGACAGTTTATGGGAACTTTTTGATACTCGTATCCATCAAACCCAGATGATACACAATGCTACAGCTGATGCCACAGTGGAAGTGAAAAAATACATCAACGATGCGTATTTGCCCAGAACTCATGATCCACTAACTTACAGAAAAAGAGAGAGCAGGAATCTTTCCTCATTTGTATGTATTAGCGAAAAAATATCTTTGCATGCCAGCAACAAGTGTCCCTTGTGAGAGGATTTTATCAAAGGCTGGAGAAATTATCTGTAAAAAAAGAAGTAGGCTAAGTCCTTCCACAGCAGAGAAATTAATATTTTTCAATAAAAATACATAAAAAAGTGAGACATTGTGGCTTGATTTATTTTATTAATATTAATTTTGCAGGACCAAAATAACATTATGCACAGTGAGGAGCCTATAGGTTGCAAGATTCACATATTAGAAAAGTACAATAATAAAAAACAACATTTTTTAATGGCTCGTCAAGGTTGTTTCAGATCAACACCTGCAAGTGACCACTAGGTGTTACAGTGGAGACGGGTGTCGGATTGATTCGAAGCCTCGACACAATATGGACCATTTGGTTCAACTGTTTCATTGCTTCACGAAACCTCGATCTGCCCATCACTACAAACGGGTAGTCCAGGATAAACGATACACAAAGAAACTCAGACCAGGTGTAACTGGTCTGTTGTCTGCGTTGTGTTTTTGTTGACTTAAGAACAGGACAGCATTCGGCAGCTTCACAAATCTTTAATGCCTGATATACAAACAAAATGTAATCAGCCTCTTAGTGAGAGTCGCCCTCGTTAACACTCTCACTGCAATTATCAATGCAAAGAGAAATAAATCACAATAAAATGCGTATAACAGAAGACGTACCTGATATACAAACAAAATGTAATCAGCCTCTTAGTGAGAGTCGCCCTCGTTAACACTATAAAACAAATGTGATGTACACTTATCACGTGTGCTCTCATTTCACATTTAGGCCCATAAGCAAAAATATCGCTTAATCGTGATGAAATTACAAAAATCGCCACACAGATAGGTAAAATAATATTATAAATAGGAATTAGAGTGAAAATATAGACATAAAAGCAACAATTAAAATTAGGATTAATTAAGATTATCGGGAGCCCAAAATAACCTCACCTCTCACTGCAATCATCAATGCAAAGAGGAAGAGGAGGGGACAGAACAGGAAATTATATTGACTCATGACATCACATTAATTAAAGGGGAAGGTACTCATTCCACTTAGGCACTCATATCAGGACATGTAAACGAACAATTTTGTGTGAATTCTTATAAACTATACATACATTTAACAGTGCACTTTATGTACCTGTTACACAGGAACATGGCACTTCGGAACTCAGCTACAAACATTAAACAACAACCGACAGCCAACAACTGAAACACAGGGGTTTAAATACACAGACAAACAAGCTAAACAAGATAACAAGGGAGGCGTGGTTAATAAGAAACACCTGGGGAGACTAATAAACATAGATGAGGAACACCTGTGGACACTGAGCAACAACATAACAAAAGACAGGACACATGGCAGGATCACATGACTACATGGAAAAAACCAGGAGAGAGGAAATTATAATGACAAGGCTAAGGGTGGATCACACAGGGCTAAATGGCACTTTATTTTTAATGGGCAAAAGGCAAAGTGAGAAATGTGAGAACTGTGGTGTTAAAGAAGATGCTGAACACATAATATTGTACTGTACATTGAATGAGGTGGAAAGACGGGTATTTAAAGATAAGGTTCAGCAGACAGGGCGGGAGTGGAATCTGGTAGGGATTCTGGGATCAGAAGGAGAGAGAGAGGATATAAGAATTACCAGGGAGGCACTATTTAAATTTTTAAAAGACACAAGGTTGTGGAATAGAATTTAACTAATTATTAAGTGACATGATGATACACACTCCAGTACAGTAGGTGGCGGTATGCACCTAAAAGTTGTTTGCAATCCGCCAGTAAAGAAGAAGAAGAAGAAGAAGAAGAAGAAGAAGGATCACATGACAAACAAGGAATCACGTGATATACAAGACACAACAAAAACCCACACGTAACAATAATAGACACTGATCGATTTGTAGAGAGTGTTTTCTGTTTATATTTATGAGTATCTGCATTCTACGATTTTCCTAATTGCGTCATTTTTCAATGTGCTTTCTAACGAGGTGAAATGTTTTTCGAATAGGTGGAGCTTTGAACAACATTACGATTCACCATCTACTCTTTTACTGCTCTGTGTGCAGGTAAATGTTTTATAGTGTTAAATAATTTACTGTTCATGAAGTTGTATTTTTTTGTATTAGGAAATATTTGGTACGAACTGAACGAACTGATATGTTATTTCCATTGAATTCATGCAATTAAGAGTAAAATGGATTATGTAAGCTGTGTAATCAGTGTTAAACGATCACAAACCAAAAAGTTTAAGAAAGACAAGACATTGAATTGTTTACAAAATATGTAATTTTTCTGGAGGGATTATTACATTTCAAATTTGTTTTATTTTTCTTTACTATTTTAAGTACAATATAATGTGAATGAGAAGCACTGTTAAAAATTACCTGTAAATTTTACAGTAAAATACTGGCAGCAGGGTTGCCAGCCAGTTACTGTATTTTTTACAGTAGCATTTCTGTAATTTAATTTACAGAATTTTACTGTATTCTCTGATTACAGTAAATAACAGTATTTTTAAATTGTAGTATTTTTTTACAGTAAGTTACACGAATCTTTGCATTTGCTATATCTAGAGGAAGTATGGCAGCTGAATTTTAAATTCCCCTATTACTTCACAAAACAAACAAATTATTCAACATCCAGGGGCCGTTCTTCGTACGTTGCTTAAAACATCCGAGATCAAACGAGACATCCAAGATAATAGCATCGTGCTCATCATGATCCGGCTAATTAGGTTCTTAGAACACTCCTGCCGGTTATGATTAGTATAGCTGGATTGAGTTATCTGAGATAATTGCGCGTTCATGCGCTGGGTTAACCCTTGTGTTCTGTTCGATTTCTGTGTACTCCCCTTATGGACCGGGTCAAATTGACCCTAATTGGATTCAATACAATTCCTCAAAAATCACACTATGAAAAACAACAAAGATTTAGATACAACTGTAAACTTTTAATATCAACATTTGTCAAACATTACAAAAACATTATATCTGAAAATATGATTTATGAAAATGTTTTTAAAACAGTTTTTAAAACAGTTTTGTTTTGACAAAATTGGAAAATAAACAGTATACTGATTTTTTTTTGCATATATTTTTTTTCTCATTTTTCCCCCTTTTTTTTTACATTTTATGCTTTGAACATCATAACTGAACAAAAAAAAATTGCTGTATAATGAAAATTTTTCATTTTCCTAAGTTAACTTTCCCTAGTTTCCTAAGACCTATTTTCCTAGTTTCATTATTCACTCACTGGGAAGTGAGAAACCAAACATAACAAAAACATACATCAAATAAATGTTTTTTATTTATTTATTTTTTGGCTCTGTGAAGCTGCCTTTGAAAATTCTACATAAAAGTTTTGGTTAAAAGCTAGGTATTTTAGATATTTTGAATATTGAAATGAGAGCTTATTTTACTATCTGTGTCTGACAAAGATTTTCATCTGTAATTTGCTAATAATTCGGAACACTGTAATTGTATCTTTTTCAAGTGTGTTTGGTTAGGCTTAGAGCACTTTTGGATACACTTGCACATTAGAACTGGAGTTGAAGTGCCCTGACATACAGAAAATAAATGTTTTTATTTTGTGTCTGTACAGTTGATTTTGAATGGCTGCCTATGAGGGTCAAATTGAAAAATCAGCATGTTGAAACTTTGCATGCATGTTCATCATGATAAATGAGAAAAAGTCACAAAATATCAAGAAAAAAAATCGTCTCGGTTACATATGGTAACCCTTGTTCCCTGAGGGAGGGAACGGAGACGTAGGTCAGACTGACCAATAGGAATCTCGCTAGAGAGGTGCACTGATCATCTCAATCTGTTTAATATTATCTGGAGACATACATCCATGCCCAGGACCGCACTGTGTTGCACTGGAGGAGCACACCACTACAGTCCTACAGGTATGCCCTTTGTATGATGTGCTACAATGTAATCCTGTGCATTCTAACCTCCCGTGTCCGTCGTCTTCCCTTGGTGTTGGGCCGCTGGGGAGACGTGCTGGTGCTGAGACGGAAATGGTGGATCGGCGCGAGCGGGTTTCTCATGCCGGTGTCGGCGTGGGTGGAGTGCGGCGTGTCCACGGGGGATCACGGAGGCCGAGCCTGCAAAGTGATGACTTCGCGGGGACATCAGGTGGATCCTGTTTTTCCTCGGGACTTGAGGTACATGCTGGGCTGTCTAGACCCCAAAGTTCTGGGACCACTTCAAAAAAGGGCGCTTTGTGCGTCCCTATAGTAACGCAGAATGTAAACAGGAAACGTCTAAATCTTGGGATTGCGAAGAACAGGAAGTGGGAGGTGTTTCAGACTGTCAATCATTCGCGTACAGTGTGGGACCCTAGGGCTAAACCAAACGGTCTTCTAGGTGGACATCTAAACGTCAGAAGCTTACTGTCTAAAAGTGAGCAAATACAGCATCTTTTTTTTCGGATTCAAACCTGGACTTTTTATGCTTATCTGAAACCTGGCTAAATCAAAATGCTCCGTCGGCAGCTCTGAATATTCCTGGTTATAGCATCTACAGGAAAAAAAGGGGGGGGAGGAGTGATGGTTTACATAAAAAGCACATTACAGTGTCACAAAATCAAATGGTGAAACAATTTATTGGAATGTTTAGGTCTCAATATCACCCTTTCACCACAAATGTCATTTGTCCTTGTTGTAATGTATAGGCCTCCCTCTGCAGATAACAGTTTTTATGAAAACTTTGAGCAGCTGCTAAAAGAAAGCAACCTTGATAAAGAACTTATCATTATGGGGGATTTTAACATCAACTGGGAGGACAAATCCTGTAGAAAAAAGCTTAAACAAATCACTGACAGGTATGATCTAACACAAGTTGTACGTGGGCCAACAAGAATAACTAACTCTACCAAGACACAAATCGATCTCATATTTACCAATAGACCTGAAAGAATTATAAAATCGTTTAATATGTTGACAGGTTTATCAGACCACAATCTAATTCTTGTCACAAGAAAGCTTGCCAAAACACGTTTTCACCCCTGCACTAGAGAAAAAAAAAAGAAACTATTACAATTCCTAAAAATAATTATCAAAACTTTGTAGCTGCAGCTAACCTAATTCAATGGGATGACTTTTTATCTTTAGTTGATTGCGAAAAAGACAGCCAAATATTTTTAAAAACACTTGAGAGAACTATTAAAGAATTCTCACGAAAAATCAAGTACAAACAACACAAAAACACTGTACCCTGGATAAATCCAGACATCATAAAAATGATGAAAAAACGAGACCTAGCCCTAAAACAAGCAAATAAAACTAAATCAACTCATGACAGAGAACGTTTCGCTATGTTGAGAAATAAAGTTGTAAGATCATTAAGAAAAGCAAAGGCAGACTTCTTTCTCACTATAATTGAAAAATCCAATGGAAATACTAAAACAATATGGAATCAGCTAAGAAAAATTATGGTTGATCGCCCCAAAGAACAAAACACACTAGAAATTCAAATAAAGGAAAAAACGACAAACAATCTTCCGGTTATAGCAGAAGCATTTAATCATTATTTCATGGATTCTGTGGCTAACATAGCGAACTGTTTTACACTTGAGAATATACACACTCCGTCATTAGACACAAATCAATCAGTTTTTAGTTTAATTAATATCACAGAATCAGAGGTATCACAGACCATTAAATCACTCAGACCATCGAAATGTAAAGATATTTTTGATATGGATACGGTAATGCTCAAGGCGCTAAGTATATTAATCATATCCCCCATTATTTCACCAAAATAATCAACATGTCTATTTCACAAAATATTTTCCCAAGCATGTGGTTTTCCCAGCTGTTGTTGCTCCAATTTTCAAAAGTGGAGATCCTCATTCCATGTCAAGCTACAGACCCATCAGTATATTGCCTGCAGTGTCTAAGATTGCAGAGAAACTAATAGCAAAACAAATTATTAACCATCTAAATTCCACACCCTTTGCCCTCCACCCTATGCAGTTTGGCTTCAGAGCCAAGTATTCTACCGAGACTGCGACTAGCTTCTTTACTGAAAACATCAGAGCTCTGTTTTCTTTACTGAAAACATCAGAGCTCTGCTCCCCACGCTATAGGAGCATGAAAGCCAGAACATCCAGACTTAAAAACAGTTTTTATCCACAGGCCATCAGGATGTTGAATGACTCAGTCCATTGACAACTCCATACTAGCACTTTATTCACTGTTTGCACTACACTGTGAATGTTTGCATTGTTCAATGTACATGCTTTTTATGATGCTTTTAATGTCTCTCTGCCGAATGCAATTCTACACTTGCATCTTTTAAATATATTGTGTGTATATTGTGTACATTTTATACTGTGGGAAACTTTTTTTGCAACCTAAGAATTTCATTGCATGGTGTAAATCTGTGCATATGACAAATAAACATCTTGAATCTTGAATCTTGAATCTTGAATCTCTGTTGGACCGAGGTGGGGTTGTTGGTGCGGTGTTCCTGGATCTCCGCAAGGCTTTTGACACTGTTAATTATTCAATTTTGCTGGCAAAACTATGCAGTTATAACTTTTCCTCGGATGCGCTTAAATGGATTGAGTCTTACCTCACTGACCGTCTCCAACATGTTAGAGTCCAGTCTTTTCAATCAGCCGCTCTTAGTCTGTCCACCGGTCTTCCTCAAGGATCTTTTTAGGGCCTCTATTGTTCTCACTTTATATAAACGACCTTCCGTCAGTCTGTCCTGATGTCTCTATGCAGATGTATGCTGATGACACTGTAGTCTATGTCCATGGTAAGAATATCTCTCAGGTGGCTGAGAAGCTCACTAAATCCATTGATAACATTACAGCTTGGTTGAAACAATCCTGCCTGCAGCTGAATACTTCAAAAACAGTAGCAATGTTTTTCACAAAGTCCCACAAAAACTTGTTGAGCCAGATATTTTCGTTTCTGGGGAAAGGCTGCAGATCGTGTCAGAATACAAATATCTGGGGGTTCTGATTGATTCAAAATTGTCGTTTACATCGCATGTAAAAAGGGTCTGTAATCGCATCAAATTTAACCTCATGAATTTTAGACACATTCGCCATCAAATGTCCACACAGGCAGCAAAAATGTACATGCACTCTATGATCTTATCATATCACTTACTGTCTACCCATCTGGTCACAAGCTGGTGTTACGTTTCTGAAACCTCTGCAGTCACTATACAAATGATCTGTTAAAATTCTGGATAAGAGATCAATTATTTCTCATCATTGTCCAATATTACAAAAACATAGATTACTCACATGGGAAAACATGGTCAAATACTCAAACCTATGTCTCCTATACAAAATTATTCATGGTCTATCATCCCCTCCACTTCACCAGTTTGTTAACATCCGTACAGCTGATCATAGCAGAACCAGAGGTGCAGTGAGGGGAGATTGTGTCATTCCCTTTAGAAAAAGTGTATTTGGTTATACTTCTTTTTCTGTTCGCGCTGCTACTGAATGGAACCGCATTCCTTTAACCATCAGAAATCTAAACAGTTATTGTACATTTAAGAACCATTTAAAGAAATGGCTTCTTGAATTTCAGAGCTGTCAACATTAACACATTTCTCTAGGCTTCTTGCCTTTTGTGTGTGTATGTTATGTCTCTGTCAGATGTTTGTTTGATTTTTGGTATTGCTGTATTTCGACTGTATTTTTTAACATAATAGGACTTTTTACTAAATCTTTTGTCCAATTTTTTTTTTTTTTTTTTTTGCGTATGTGCTTTTTATATGTAATTTATTCTCTTTTAGGGTGACTTTTAACATCTGTTAAAACTGACTGCAGATGAAAAATAGCCTTCTGGCTAACTCTTAATAACTTACTCATTCTCCGCATATTGGCAGAAATGTTTATTAATATGCACTGTCCCTGTAATAATAAAAATAAATAAAAAAATAAAAAAATCTACTTCGAGTGAAACTAAAACAAGCCAATGCACATTGGCGTGCAATCATTTGCATCAGCTGTGCAGCCTCGCAGCGCGGGTATTTAACAAGCAGCTGTTTGATTGCACACTAGTTTTTTGCTGAGGAGCCAAACCTGAAAAAGCTGGCCGCCCCAGCGGGCGGCAGCAGATGTGGCGACGGGACCTACGTCTCCGTTCCCTCCCTCAGGGAACGAGGGTTACCATATGTAACCGAGACGTTCCCTATCGGTCAGTCACTACAACGTAGGTCAGACTGACCAATTGGAATCCCTACCAAAGCGCCACAGCTGCTGCACCCCATCCAGCGCCCCATGCAAGCCTCTACACCTTCTTGCCTGGAAGGACGATAGGAGGAGGCTTACACAGAGTGTATCTGTCACTGTTGTTCCGTAATAACCCATACAGTGAGATTATTGGATAACACTGGGAAGCGTGCCCTTCAGTTAGGAAGGAGGACGCTGCGGAAGCCACTTACTTCAAGGAGTTATGTGGGGAATACATATGGACTAGCAGCCCGAAGGCTTGGGCTAAGTCACCCACTATCTCATATGTAGTACAGCGAAAGACACGGGCTTCCGTTAGGAGCAGCCGTGGAAAATATACACATATGGGATCCCCGTAGGGTCACACATATGGAACCCAACCCAGATCCGGTTCTCAAGGATTCAGCGGATAAAGGTCTGGCACCTGGACGCCCCGCCATGTCCGGGCCGAGGGGTTTTTGGAGGACTCAACAGGTTTTTCACTCTGGAGCAATAAGGGTGCACATTAGGGTACAGCAAGCCGACAGAGCTGGGCCTCTCGGTGCTTCTACCCGTTAAGCACGGGAGGAGACCGGCTCTACACGTAGACTATAATATCTAGCGAACGTGTTAGGTGTCGCCCAGCCCAGCCCGCAGCTCTACAGATATCTGTTAGCGAGGAGCCACGTGCCAGCGCCCAGGAGGATGCAACGTCTCTCGTGGAGTGTGCATGCAACCTGAGCGGGCAGGGCACGCCTTGAGCTTGGTAAGCCAAGGCGATGGCATCCACTATCCAGTGGGCCATCCTCTGCTTGGAGACAGCCTTTCCCCTCTGCTGGCCTCCATAACAGACAAAGAGCTGGTCTGAGGTCCTGATGCTTTGAGTTCTGTCCACGTACATACGCAGAGCGCGAATGGGACAGAGCAAAGCCAGGGCTGGGTCTGCCTCCTCCAAAGGCAGCGCTTGCAGGTTCACTACCTGGTCTTTGAAGGGAGTGGTAGGAACCTTGGGCACATAGCCAGGCCGGGGTCTTGGTACCACATGGTTGTCACCCGGCCCGAACTCTAGGCACGATTCGTCGACCGAAAATGCGTGCAGGTCTCCTACCCTCTTGACAGAGGCCAGTGCAACCAGTAGCAAAGTCTTCATGGAAAGAAGCTTTAAGTCTACTGACTGCAGAGGCTCAAAGGGAACATCCTGAAGTGCTCGAAGCACCAGGGAAAGATCCCAAGAGGGTATGGAGGGGGGTCGAGGAGGATTTAATCGTCTCGCCCCCCTAAGAAACCTGACGACCAGGTCGTGCTTCCCCACTGTTTTGCCATCTATGTGGTCGTGATAATGTTTAATACCGGGTTTTGGTACCTATCCCTACGTATGGGTGAGTTCATATGGATGAAGGCCTGTTGTGTTCTGTCTCTTGGTTTGTGATATTGGGAAACTCACCTTCGTCATGTACTGAGTGTGGATGGCATCAAGATCTGGTCCTGAAGAATCTCAGGGTCAAATGATTATATCTCATCTGGTAACAAGAGCATAGCCATAACTTTAAATGAACAGCGATAGAGAAAGATTCAGGCATAGATATGTCATATTACAAATCAAATTACATTTTGATTGTTTTACTAAAATATATAATTTTCAGTAAAAAAAGTAATGCAATAAAGTATTGGTCATAATTCATCATTATTATTGTGTGAAAGTGTTGGGGTGGACTAGTGAAACAGTTCATTCTGGAGTAATCTTATTTTTTATGGAGTGATACATTTTTCGAGTATAAAATCAGCAGTTTTCCCTAAAGCGAGATCTTCGAGCAGCTGCCCGTCTCCCTTCTGCAGACATTACAAACAGTACAAACGTCCTGGCTGTCGAGTTACTGATGTTATGAGGTGTTAGAGCACCTGTCGCTTATTTCATTTTTTTTATTGCAGAAATTATAATTACATACAAGATCAGGGAAAGATACCATGGTTGTATCTTTAACAGTGAACAATCAAAATGAGAAAAAAAAGGAAAACAAATATCATGGGTTTGTGTACATCATTATATACACAGGGAAAAAACAATGACAAGGTTAATTTTTTTTTTGTTATATATAAGCCTGAGGGATGAAATTAAAGTAAAATTTGACAATAAAAAAAGAGGAAAACATAAAAGAGATTTAAGCCTTTTGATTATCGATGAAATTTTGTTGCATATAAAATAAAGAAATTAACAACATATTCGAGAGATGACGATTTTGGGTTTTTGTAATTAAAAATAATATCTTTAAGGATAAAACTGTGGGTCACATTACTAGGGTTAAAAATATAAGAACTTAAATCAACCATAAATGTATTGGATATGCTACAATCACAAAATAAATGAGCACTTGATTCTTCAACAGAACCACAAAATGAGTTTCCACCCTATGTTTCATCAATATCAAGATATTTACAAATGGATGAATTAAACCTGTCGCTCATATCTTTTAAGTTGTTGCGCTTGGGATAACGTCAACATGGCAGATGTCCAGATCGCATTTATACTTAATGTGATCAGGCTATAAAGTACCTACACTTTTAGCACTCGTCAAGTTTATTGAAATTAAGTACCGACTCAGTGAGTATGCGGTTTAGAACGCAGCCATGGTCCAGCCATGTCAAGGCAAGGCAAGTTTACATATCACTCAAAACTACAATTCCCAGAATTCCTCCTGGTCATCACCTGCACTTACTCAGCCATCATCCTCACCTGCACCTGATCAGCACACTCATCACCACAGTATTTAAACACACCTCAGTCACACACTTTGTCTGGTCTGATTACTCACCGTTCTACTTACTAGAGTTATTTATCCGCTGAGCTTTCGCCAAGATCCTGTCTCCTAGTTCCCTCGTCTGTTCTCTACCTCCAACGATCCTGCAATCCCTGTAAGACAAAGACATTGTTAATTCATTCACTCTCACAGCAACCAAAGTGTGTGTGTGCGTGCGTGCGCATAAACTTACCATTTGAGGTCATCCCCTCTATCTTCACCTGCTAACTCAAGAACTGAAGCATTATACTTGGATTGCTTATTGTTAGTTGTCTAAACTCGGCTGTTTTGGACACTGTGCTAGAAAGCATTGGATCATAGGTGTATATTGATCTGGTGTAACTTTGCTGTTTAAGTGCTGTGGGTTTTGTTTTAGTTTAAAGTGCTGAATTGTCCTATTTGATCGCTCATGCACCTAAATGAGCATTAGTACTGATGCTGAAGTTTCAGCCTGTCCTCTGAGCTGTGTGTGTGTCTGTGTAAGTGTGTGGAGGCGGTCTGAGCAAGGATGCAGGTCAGGCACTTTAGTGTTTTTTTTGCGCACCCGTTTACTTTCAATGTCTTGTTAACACACTTTCTCACCCCTCATTTTTTTACAGCTGTCTGATGTCTCAAAGTCCCAAACCTGACTTGGTCAATCCCAAGACGAGCCAAGTATGCTGTTTGGATAAAATTTAGACCTGGATTAGATCAAACAAAGTGACACCACGTCCCTCTACCAACTTCACCAAACCTTGGAGGGCTTTGAGAGCAGGTATACTTGCTGCTTACTTGCGTGCTATGGTCTTTAAATATCTTTCCTGAGGTAAATGTAACGTTATGTGACTGTAGTCACTCCGGCTGTTATTGACCTTTTTACGCGGTTGAAAAACACTGATTGGTCGATTACAGTATGCATGTATGAGGCATAGATTTCGGTAAGTTACTGTATCTTTCAACATGCACCTATTGATCATTTGTTTATTTACTAATAATTTATGGTTCGAATTTCGTAATAAAATTGACAGAATCTGAGAGCTGAGAATTTGTTCCATATCAAAAGTAACCTTCTCTGTCCAGTCTGACAGTGTACTCTTTGCTTCGATTTTTCTCTGCGTGAGAAAATGGATGTGTGGCGTGAGCGCGTGTGAAAAGGGTTAGTTGTGTGAGTCTCACGGTCAATGGGTGGGTTGGCAGCTCTGTGTTCACAATCTTTTTTTTTTTTTTTTTTTAAATCAGTCTTGAAGTTTGTTCTTGTTAATGTCGATGTTTACTGTGTGAATGTGGATTGTAATTTGTAAATTTGCAATTCTTTGCATTTATTTAATCTTGTAATACTTCCATACCTCTGTTCCCTTTCTCCTTTAAACTTCCCGTATTTATGCCTTTGTCCTATTTGTTTTAGTTGTATAGTGCTTCTCAAAATGGTTTCAACGTGTCTTTATGCCACTTTATTTTAACCTTTGTGCTCTTTGATCTTTTTTTATTTATGTCCCTGTGTCCTCTTCAATGCACCATTTATTTAAATTTATGATTGTCTTTTATGACCTTTATGTCCTTTTCCATTAGGAAAAGGCACAAAAGTGGCTAAATAAAAAAAAAAGGTATAAAGACAGTATCAAGTATTAGTTATTAGTTCTGTAAGTTAGGTTTTTGATACTGTCTTTATACCTTTTTTTTGTATTTAACCACTTTTGTGCCTTTGTGTATTATGATTTTTATACTCTTTTTGTATCCATTAACACTTTTTTTTTTCTTCTTCAGTGTAATGTGCTGTTAAACATGTCTGCATGATTTATATTTGTGTCCCCTATGCTTTTGTTTCTAGTTCCTTTTACATTTGTCCCTATCCTTTTCTATTATTCTCTAACATTATATTCATTTTGTATCTACTTTTTGATTATTTCCGTTTATACCCCTAATTTATGTTGTCTTTTCTACTTCGCATGAGCATATATATTTTTTTTTCTTTGGCTTTATAATAATTTATTTAGTATTAATGTTACGCACATGAAATTAAATTGACAATTTTTGCTTTTTGTATTTATGGCTTGCCATGCTTTATGGCTTAAGTGCTTTTTCTTATCTGCTTTAAAAAAAAAGTAAAAATAGACTTTGTCCTTGAGAACATTTTTATGCTACTTTGTATTGTTTAACCTTGCATTGGCACTTTCTTTTGTATTTCTGCACTTTTTAGGATTTTGTCTTTTTTTTAATGCCCTTTAATTTTCAATCTGTGTTTGTCTTGTGTCCTCTTCAATGCGGTATTTATTTACTAACTTCTATTTAAACTTTGTTCTATGTGCCTTTTATCATTTTGTTCTGGCTTTGAATAGCTTAGACAGGACCATAAAGTTCACAAGTGCCCCGTTGTAGTGATGGTTTTTACAGTTTACATTTATTCCTTTTGTTGTCTGATTTCATTTTAAAGTCTTGCACTTTATATCCCTTTTGTTTTACTCATGCCCTTTATTTCTTAATGTTCCATTATTTTTGTGTCTGCACTTATGTCCTTATCGTGATCTCAATGACCCTTTTGTATTTATGCATTTTCCAATATCAGTATTTATTGTATTCATATCTATTGCCTTTGCATTTGTATTTGTGATTGCTCTTGTCTTTGCATTTTTGTAAGCCTTTTTTTCTTTGATTTAATTTCTTCCATACATCTTTCATTTATGCTCCTGGCCTTATTAGCCATTTATTTTTTTTACAGCGCAGTCCCATTTACTTTTTTATGCCCATTCCTATTTTTATAAAATGGTGGCATTTTGTATTGAAATGTACTGCATAAAATGTTTTGTCTTTACTGTTTGTGTATTTTGTATATTTATGTACTTGTTTTTATTCTGTCTTCCTTCTGCATGTTAGCATTAGTGGCTGTCTTACTATGCCCTTTTTCTGCTTTGATTCTTTTCTATGCTCTTGTGCTCATTTGTATTTGTGCCTGATGCTGCTATTTCATTCAGCCTATTTTTTGGGTGTAATTTTCTCCCCCCTGATGGGATGGCTATCGGGTTCACAGTGCACTTCATTCATTTTCATGAACTTCTGGAAATGTGGAGAACTTTCTTGTTCAACCTTTGTACTTGGGTGGGTGGGACTTGTGTGGATCTTGGGTGGGTGGGTTGATTCAACCCTGCACCCCAACAGTCTACATAAACTTTAAGTGCATATCAAAGTCCCTTAAGCTACAATATATAAGGGTGCCTCCCACTCACAAACACAAAAGGTTTTCTTTTTTTTGTATCAAGTGTTTATTTTTATGGTGCAAATTAGATTTTTATTTATGGTTTCGCCATTATTTATAGATACGCCATTAATGGTATATTTTTTTTTTTGCTTTTGTAACCTATTTTTAAAATTTATTATATACCTTTTCATGCCATTTCATGTCTGCCTTTTATGTCATTGTTTGCCCCTTCTTATATTGTAAAGCTTTGTATGGAAGTTGTGAACTAACTTGTCTTGTATTTTGTTATACTTTGATTTGTTTGTTTTTATTTTAAAGTTTTGTACTCGGGTTATGGTCCATATTTCTGTTTCCATGTTCTGTTTTTTAAAGGCTTTGTTAACCTTTTTGTTTCTTTCCTTTATGATTTTAGTTGTGCCCATATGCCAATGTGTGTAATTTGTAATACCCTATTTGTAAATCCTTACCCATTTTTAAAGTTTCAAAATTACTTTAAAGTACTTGTCAGATTATTTTCTTTTTTTTTTGTTTTATTTTGTGTTCCCGTTATTCTGTGTTGGCCAGTTCTTCCAGCTGTTAAGATAGTTCAGTCTGATGTCCTTTCCACTCAGCCTGAAGCCTCTCATTGATGCTTCTCATTGTCTGCTGGCTCATTTCAGCCCTTTGTCTCATCCTTCATTGGCCACCCTTTGCATTTTGGATCCGCCTTTGGCTTCCAGATTACCTGCTCTGCCTAGGTGTTGATGCTCTGTCTTTGTGCCTAGGCCAAGACTTAACTTTCACTCTGTTGACTTATCAGCTCCAACCATGGGCAGTTATCCCTCAAGCTGTATCGGGTTCCCTCGTCCCTCTGACTCCACCTTGGTCAGTTATCACCCTGATTGCTGAGTTGGTTGTCCCCTGGGTTCTGTGTGGCCCATTTACCAAAGGTCCATTTATCCTTTTATTGACACTGCCGTGGCCCTACATCCTGGTAACCCATTTGGGGTCTCCTGCCATGTTCTCTCTGTTATCTCCTCCATGGTGGGTCCCTCTGTCAGCACCTGACTTGGTCACACTCATCCTCCTTTGCCTCTTACTTTCAATTTTTTTTGTGGTTTCACAGTTGTGTATTCCTGTTGTAGAGTCCCAGGGGTAGAGTCCCAGGGGTAGAGTCCCAGGGGTAGAGTCCCAGGGGTAGAGTCCCAGGGGTAGAGTCCCAGGGGTAGAGTCCCAGGGGTAGAGTCCCAGGGGTAGAGTCCCAGGGGTAGAGTCCCAGGGGTAGAGTCCCAGGGGTAGAGTCCCAGGGGTAGAGTCCCAGGGGTAGAGTCCCAGGGGTAGAGTCCCAGGGGTAGAGTCCCAGGGGTAGAGTCCCAGGGGTAGAGTCCCAGGGGTAGAGTCCCAGGGGTAGAGTCCCAGGGGTAGAGTCCCAGGGGTAGAGTCCCAGGGGTAGAGTCCCAGGGGTAGAGTCCCAGGGGTAGAGTCCCAGGGGTAGAGTCCCAGGGGTAGAGTCCCAGGGGTAGAGTCCCAGGGGTAGAGTCCCAGGGGTAGAGTCCCAGGGGTAGAGTCCCAGGGGTAGAGTCCCAGGGGTAGAGTCCCAGGGGTAGAGTCCCAGGGGTAGAGTCCCAGGGGTAGAGTCCCAGGGGTAGAGTCCCAGGGGTAGAGTCCCAGGGGTAGAGTCCCAGGGGTAGAGTCCCAGGGGTAGAGTCCCAGGGGTAGAGTCCCAGGGGTAGAGTCCCAGGGGTAGAGTCCCAGGGGTAGAGTCCCAGGGGTAGAGTCCCAGGGGTAGAGTCCCAGGGGTAGAGTCCCAGGGGTAGAGTCCCAGGGGTAGAGTCCCAGGGGTAGAGTCCCAGGGGTAGAGTCCCAGGGGTAGAGTCCCAGGGGTAGAGTCCCAGGGGTAGAGTCCCAGGGGTAGAGTCCCAGGGGTAGAGTCCCAGGGGTAGAGTCCCAGGGGTAGAGTCCCAGGGGTAGAGTCCCAGGGGTAGAGTCCCAGGGGTAGAGTCCCAGGGGTAGAGTCCCAGGGGTAGAGTCCCAGGGGTAGAGTCCCAGGGGTAGAGTCCCAGGGGTAGAGTCCCAGGGGTAGAGTCCCAGGGGTAGAGTCCCAGGGGTAGAGTCCCAGGGGTAGAGTCCCAGGGGTAGAGTCCCAGGGGTAGAGTCCCAGGGGTAGAGTCCCAGGGGTAGAGTCCCAGGGGTAGAGTCCCAGGGGTAGAGTCCCAGGGGTAGAGTCCCAGGGGTAGAGTCCCAGGGGTAGAGTCCCAGGGGTAGAGGGTTAGGGTTAGGGTTAGGGTTAGGGTTAGGGTTAGAGTTAGGGTTAGAGTTAGGGTTAGGTTAGGTTAGGGTTAGGTTAGGGTTAGGGTTAGGGTTAGGGTTAGGGTTAGGGTTAGGGTTAGGGTTAGGGTTAGGGTTAGGTTATAGGGATAAAAACGAAAAGTGCACCCCCCTGAAGTGCACCCCCTGAATTGGATTTCCCTATATCTCGAGTTCTATAGGTCCTAGAGAGCTGAAACTCCGCCCATATACTAATTGGGGGGCGGGGCGTCGATTGCACCTGGTTTGGGACCTCTAGCGCCACCAGGCGCCGAGATATGGAAGTGCACCCCCCTGATTTTTGTACCTAGAGAGCTGAAACTCCGCCCATATACTAATTAGAGGGCGGGGAGTCGAATGCACTTGGTTTGGGAGCTCTAGCGCCACCGGGCGCCGAGATATGGTACTGCACCTAGTGTTTTTTTGTGGGTGGGATTTGTGTTTTTTTGGGCTGGGACTTGTGTTTTTTTTTTTTTTTTTTTTTTGGGGGTGGGACTTGTGTTTTTTTTTTTTTTTGGGGTGGGATTTGTGTTTTTTTGGGGTGGGACTTGTGTTTTTTTTGGGTGGGACTTGTGTTTTTTTGGGGAGGGACTTGTGTTTTTTTTTTTTTTTTTTTTTGGGGTGGGACTTGTGTTTTTTTGGGGTGGGACTTGTGTTTTTTTTGGGTGGGACTTGTGTTTTTTTGGGGAGGGACTTGTGTTTTTTTTTTTTTTTTTTTTTTGGGGGGTGGGACTTGTGTTTTTTGGGGGTGTGACGTGTTTTTGGGGGGGTGGGACTTGTGTTTTTTTGGAGGTGGGACTTGTGTTTTTTGGAGGTGGGACTTGTGTTTTTTGGTGGGAATTGTGTTTTTTTTGTGAACCTATAGCTCCGCCCAGGAAGTGGTCAGCGCCAAAAGCTAGGTATCATTCGAAAGGTCTTGGTGAGGCCTTTAAAATGACACCATACTTGTATCGTTCAGACCTTTGGGGGCGGAGCTATGGGACCAAATGCAATCACGTATCCAAAAATTATCTCGGTCTAGGAAAGTCGAAACGACTCGTGATTGGTGTCATTGGAAAGGTCTCGGCGAGTGCTTTCCAATGACACCTTGTTTGTGTCGCTGCGACCTTCCTAGGCCGAGATACATTTTTGATACATGAATATATTTTGTCCCATAGCTCCGCCCAGGAAGCAGTCAGCGACATGAACTAGGTATCATTCGAAAGGGCTTTCTCAGACCTTTCCAACGAGACTACTCTGATGTCTCTGTGATGTTGGAGTCATGAGATATTGGCACTCGAAATTTAACAGGAAGTGACCTTATAGCTCCGCCCAGGAAGCTTATCTTTCCCAAAACTCACCCAGAGTTAGGGTTAGGGTTAGAGTTAGGTAGGGTTAGGGTTAGGGTTAGGGTTAGGGTTAGGTTAGGGTTAGGGTTAGGGTTAGGGTTAGGGTTAGGGTTAGGTTATAGGGATAAAAACGAAAAGTGCACCCCCCTGAAGTGCACCCCCTGAATTGGATTTCCCTATATCTCGAGTTCTATAGGTCCTAGAGAGCTGAAACTCCGCCCATATACTAATTGGGGGGCGGGGCGTCGATTGCACCTGGTTTGGGACCTCTAGCGCCACCAGGCGCCGAGATATGGAAGTGCACCCCCCTGATTTTTGTACCTAGAGAGCTGAAACTCCGCCCATATACTAATTAGAGGGCGGGGAGTCGAATGCACTTGGTTTGGGAGCTCTAGCGCCACCGGGCGCCGAGATATGGTACTGCACCTAGTGTTTTTTTGTGGGTGGGATTTGTGTTTTTTTGGGCTGGGACTTGTGTTTTTTTTTTTTTTTTTTTTTTGGGGGTGGGACTTGTGTTTTTTTTTTTTTTTGGGGTGGGATTTGTGTTTTTTTGGGGTGGGACTTGTGTTTTTTTTGGGTGGGACTTGTGTTTTTTTGGGGAGGGACTTGTGTTTTTTTTTTTTTTTTTTTTTGGGGTGGGACTTGTGTTTTTTTGGGGTGGGACTTGTGTTTTTTTTGGGTGGGACTTGTGTTTTTTTGGGGAGGGACTTGTGTTTTTTTTTTTTTTTTTTTTTTTGGGGGGTGGGACTTGTGTTTTTTGGGGGTGTGACGTGTTTTTGGGGGGGTGGGACTTGTGTTTTTTTGGAGGTGGGACTTGTGTTTTTTGGAGGTGGGACTTGTGTTTTTTGGTGGGAATTGTGTTTTTTTTGTGAACCTATAGCTCCGCCCAGGAAGTGGTCAGCGCCAAAAGCTAGGTATCATTCGAAAGGTCTTGGTGAGGCCTTTAAAATGACACCATACTTGTATCGTTCAGACCTTTGGGGGCGGAGCTATGGGACCAAATGCAATCACGTATCCAAAAATTATCTCGGTCTAGGAAAGTCGAAACGACTCGTGATTGGTGTCATTGGAAAGGTCTCGGCGAGTGCTTTCCAATGACACCTTGTTTGTGTCGCTGCGACCTTCCTAGGCCGAGATACATTTTTGATACATGAATATATTTTGTCCCATAGCTCCGCCCAGGAAGCAGTCAGCGACATGAACTAGGTATCATTCGAAAGGGCTTTCTCAGACCTTTCCAACGAGACTACTCTGATGTCTCTGTGATGTTGGAGTCATGAGATATTGGCACTCGAAATTTAACAGGAAGTGACCTTATAGCTCCGCCCAGGAAGCTTATCTTTCCCAAAACTCACCCAGAGTTAGGGTTAGGGTTAGAGTTAGGTAGGGTTAGGGTTAGGGTTAGGGTTAGGGTTAGGTTAGGGTTAGGGTTAGGGTTAGGGTTAGGGTTAGGGTTAGGGTGAGTTAGGGTTAGGGTTAGAGTTAGGGTTAGGGTTAGGGTTAGGTTATAGGGATAAAAACGAAAAGTGCACCCCCCTGAAGTGCACCCCCTGAATTGGATTTCCCTATATCTCGAGTTCTATAGGTCCTAGAGAGCTGAAACTCCGCCCATATACTAATTGGGGGGCGGGGCGTCGATTGCACCTGGTTTGGGACCTCTAGCGCCACCAGGCGCCGAGATATGGAAGTGCACCCCCCTGATTTTTGTACCTAGAGAGCTGAAACTCCGCCCATATACTAATTAGAGGGCGGGGAGTCGAATGCACTTGGTTTGGGAGCTCTAGCGCCACCGGGCGCCGAGATATGGTACTGCACCTAGTGTTTTTTTGTGGGTGGGATTTGTGTTTTTTGGGCTGGGACTTGTGTTTTTTTTTTTTTTTTTTTTTGGGGGTGGGACTTGTGTTTTTTTTTTTTTTTGGGGTGGGATTTGTGTTTTTTTGGGGTGGGACTTGTGTTTTTTTTGGGTGGGACTTGTGTTTTTTTTTTTTTTTTTTTTTGGGTGGGACTTGTGTTTTTTTGGGGTGGGACTTGTGTTTTTTTTGGGTGGGACTTGTGTTTTTTTGGGGAGGGACTTGTTTTTTTTTTTTTTTTTTTTTTTTTTTGGGGGTGGGACTTGTGTTTTTTGGGGGTGTGACGTGTTTTTGGGGGGGTGGGACTTGTGTTTTTTTGGAGGTGGGACTTGTGTTTTTTGGAGGTGGGACTTGTGTTTTTTGGTGGGAATTGTGTTTTTTTTGTGAACCTATAGCTCCGCCCAGGAAGTGGTCAGCGCCAAAAGCTAGGTATCATTCGAAAGGTCTTGGTGAGGCCTTTAAAATGACACCATACTTGTATCGTTCAGACCTTTGGGGGCGGAGCTATGGGACCAAATGCAATCATGTATCCAAAAATTATCTCGGTCTAGGAAAGTCGAAACGACTCGTGATTGGTGTCATTGGAAAGGTCTCGGCGAGTGCTTTCCAATGACACCTTGTTTGTGTCGCTGCGACCTTCCTAGGCCGAGATACATTTTTGATACATGAATATATTTTGTCCCATAGCTCCGCCCAGGAAGCAGTCAGCGACATGAACTAGGTATCATTCGAAAGGGCTTTCTCAGACCTTTCCAACGAGACTACTCTGATGTCTCTGTGATGTTGGAGTCATGAGATATTGGCACTCGAAATTTAACAGGAAGTGACCTTATAGCTCCGCCCAGGAAGCTTATCTTTCCCAAAACTCACCCAGACCTTTCCGATAACTCACCCCAGATTAGGGTTAGGGTTAGGGTTAGGGTTAGGGTTAGGGTTAGGGTTAGAGTTAGGGTTAGGGTTAGAGTTAGGGTTAGAGTTAGGGTTAGGGTTAGAGTTAGGGTTAGGGTTAGGGTTAGGTTATAGGGATAAAAACGAAAAGTGCACCCCCCTGAAGTGCACCCCCTGAATTGGATTTCCCTATATCTCGAGTTCTATAGGTCCTAGAGAGCTGAAACTCCGCCCATATACTAATTGGGGGGCGGGGCGTCGATTGCACCTGGTTTGGGACCTCTAGCGCCACCAGGCGCCGAGATATGGAAGTGCACCCCCCTGATTTTTGTACCTAGAGAGCTGAAACTCCGCCCATATACTAATTAGAGGGCGGGGAGTCGAATGCACTTGGTTTGGGAGCTCTAGCGCCACCGGGCGCCGAGATATGGTACTGCACCTAGTGTTTTTTTGTGGGTGGGATTTGTGTTTTTTGGGCTGGGACTTGTGTTTTTTTTTTTTTTTTTTTTTGGGGGTGGGACTTGTGTTTTTTTTTTTTTTTGGGGTGGGATTTGTGTTTTTTTGGGGTGGGACTTGTGTTTTTTTTGGGTGGGACTTGTGTTTTTTTTTTTTTTTTTTTTTTGGGTGGGACTTGTGTTTTTTTGGGGTGGGACTTGTGTTTTTTTTGGGTGGGACTTGTGTTTTTTTGGGGAGGGACTTGTTTTTTTTTTTTTTTTTTTTTTTTTTTTTTTTTTTTTGGGGGTGGGACTTGTGTTTTTTGGGGGTGTGACGTGTTTTTGGGGGGGTGGGACTTGTGTTTTTTTGGAGGTGGGACTTGTGTTTTTTGGAGGTGGGACTTGTGTTTTTTGGTGGGAATTGTGTTTTTTTTGTGAACCTATAGCTCCGCCCAGGAAGTGGTCAGCGCCAAAAGCTAGGTATCATTCGAAAGGTCTTGGTGAGGCCTTTAAAATGACACCATACTTGTATCGTTCAGACCTTTGGGGGCGGAGCTATGGGACCAAATGCAATCATGTATCCAAAAATTATCTCGGTCTAGGAAAGTCGAAACGACTCGTGATTGGTGTCATTGGAAAGGTCTCGGCGAGTGCTTTCCAATGACACCTTGTTTGTGTCGCTGCGACCTTCCTAGGCCGAGATACATTTTTGATACATGAATATATTTTGTCCCATAGCTCCGCCCAGGAAGCAGTCAGCGACATGAACTAGGTATCATTCGAAAGGGCTTTCTCAGACCTTTCCAACGAGACTACTCTGATGTCTCTGTGATGTTGGAGTCATGAGATATTGGCACTCGAAATTTAACAGGAAGTGACCTTATAGCTCCGCCCAGGAAGCTTATCTTTCCCAAAACTCACCCAGACCTTTCCGATAACTCACCCCAGATTTTGGGGGCGTGACTTTGGGGGTGTGTCTTGTGTTTTTTGGGGGTGTGTCTTGTGTTTTTTGGGGGTGGGACTTGTGTTTTTTGGGGGTGGGACTTGTGTTTTTTGGGGGTGGGACTTGTGTTTTTTGTGGGTGGGTTAGGGTTAGGGTTAGGGTTAGGGTTAGGTTAGGGTTAGGGTTAGGGTTAGGGTTAGGGTTAGGGTTAGGGTTAGGGTTAGGGTTAGGGTTAGGGTGGGTTAGGGTTAGGGTTAGGGTTAGGGTTAGGGTTAGGGTTAGGGTTAGGGTTAGGGTTAGGGTTAGGTTATAGGGATAAAAACGAAAAGTGCACCCCCCTGAAGTGCACCCCCTGAATTGGATTTCCCTATATCTCGAGTTCTATAGGTCCTAGAGAGCTGAAACTCCGCCCATATACTAATTGGGGGGCGGGGCGTCGATTGCACCTGGTTTGGGACCTCTAGCGCCACCAGGCGCCGAGATATGGAAGTGCACCCCCCTGATTTTTGTACCTAGAGAGCTGAAACTCCGCCCATATACTAATTAGAGGGCGGGGAGTCGAATGCACTTGGTTTGGGAGCTCTAGCGCCACCGGGCGCCGAGATATGGTACTGCACCTAGTGTTTTTTTGTGGGTGGGATTTGTGTTTTTTGGGCTGGGACTTGTGTTTTTTTTTTTTTTTTTTTTTGGGGGTGGGACTTGTGTTTTTTTTTTTTTTTGGGGTGGGATTTGTGTTTTTTTGGGGTGGGACTTGTGTTTTTTTTGGGTGGGACTTGTGTTTTTTTTTTTTTTTTTTTTTTGGGTGGGACTTGTGTTTTTTTGGGGTGGGACTTGTGTTTTTTTTGGGTGGGACTTGTGTTTTTTTGGGGAGGGACTTGTTTTTTTTTTTTTTTTTTTTTTTTTTGGGGGTGGGACTTGTGTTTTTTGGGGGTGTGACGTGTTTTTGGGGGGGTGGGACTTGTGTTTTTTTGGAGGTGGGACTTGTGTTTTTTGGAGGTGGGACTTGTGTTTTTTGGTGGGAATTGTGTTTTTTTTGTGAACCTATAGCTCCGCCCAGGAAGTGGTCAGCGCCAAAAGCTAGGTATCATTCGAAAGGTCTTGGTGAGGCCTTTAAAATGACACCATACTTGTATCGTTCAGACCTTTGGGGGCGGAGCTATGGGACCAAATGCAATCATGTATCCAAAAATTATCTCGGTCTAGGAAAGTCGAAACGACTCGTGATTGGTGTCATTGGAAAGGTCTCGGCGAGTGCTTTCCAATGACACCTTGTTTGTGTCGCTGCGACCTTCCTAGGCCGAGATACATTTTTGATACATGAATATATTTTGTCCCATAGCTCCGCCCAGGAAGCAGTCAGCGACATGAACTAGGTATCATTCGAAAGGGCTTTCTCAGACCTTTCCAACGAGACTACTCTGATGTCTCTGTGATGTTGGAGTCATGAGATATTGGCACTCGAAATTTAACAGGAAGTGACCTTATAGCTCCGCCCAGGAAGCTTATCTTTCCCAAAACTCACCCAGACCTTTCCGATAACTCACCCCAGATTAGGGTTAGGGTTAGGGTTAGGGTTAGGGTTAGGGTTAGGGTTAGAGTTAGGGTTAGGGTTAGAGTTAGGGTTAGAGTTAGGGTTAGGGTTAGAGTTAGGGTTAGGGTTAGGGTTAGGTTATAGGGATAAAAACGAAAAGTGCACCCCCCTGAAGTGCACCCCCTGAATTGGATTTCCCTATATCTCGAGTTCTATAGGTCCTAGAGAGCTGAAACTCCGCCCATATACTAATTGGGGGGCGGGGCGTCGATTGCACCTGGTTTGGGACCTCTAGCGCCACCAGGCGCCGAGATATGGAAGTGCACCCCCCTGATTTTTGTACCTAGAGAGCTGAAACTCCGCCCATATACTAATTAGAGGGCGGGGAGTCGAATGCACTTGGTTTGGGAGCTCTAGCGCCACCGGGCGCCGAGATATGGTACTGCACCTAGTGTTTTTTTGTGGGTGGGATTTGTGTTTTTTGGGCTGGGACTTGTGTTTTTTTTTTTTTTTTTTTTTGGGGGTGGGACTTGTGTTTTTTTTTTTTTTTGGGGTGGGATTTGTGTTTTTTTGGGGTGGGACTTGTGTTTTTTTTGGGTGGGACTTGTGTTTTTTTTTTTTTTTTTTTTTGGGTGGGACTTGTGTTTTTTTGGGGTGGGACTTGTGTTTTTTTTGGGTGGGACTTGTGTTTTTTTGGGGAGGGACTTGTTTTTTTTTTTTTTTTTTTTTTTTTTTTTTTTTTTTTGGGGGTGGGACTTGTGTTTTTTGGGGGTGTGACGTGTTTTTGGGGGGGTGGGACTTGTGTTTTTTTGGAGGTGGGACTTGTGTTTTTTGGAGGTGGGACTTGTGTTTTTTGGTGGGAATTGTGTTTTTTTTGTGAACCTATAGCTCCGCCCAGGAAGTGGTCAGCGCCAAAAGCTAGGTATCATTCGAAAGGTCTTGGTGAGGCCTTTAAAATGACACCATACTTGTATCGTTCAGACCTTTGGGGGCGGAGCTATGGGACCAAATGCAATCATGTATCCAAAAATTATCTCGGTCTAGGAAAGTCGAAACGACTCGTGATTGGTGTCATTGGAAAGGTCTCGGCGAGTGCTTTCCAATGACACCTTGTTTGTGTCGCTGCGACCTTCCTAGGCCGAGATACATTTTTGATACATGAATATATTTTGTCCCATAGCTCCGCCCAGGAAGCAGTCAGCGACATGAACTAGGTATCATTCGAAAGGGCTTTCTCAGACCTTTCCAACGAGACTACTCTGATGTCTCTGTGATGTTGGAGTCATGAGATATTGGCACTCGAAATTTAACAGGAAGTGACCTTATAGCTCCGCCCAGGAAGCTTATCTTTCCCAAAACTCACCCAGACCTTTCCGATAACTCACCCCAGATTTTGGGGGCGTGACTTTGGGGGTGTGTCTTGTGTTTTTTGGGGGTGTGTCTTGTGTTTTTTGGGGGTGGGACTTGTGTTTTTTGGGGGTGGGACTTGTGTTTTTTGGGGGTGGGACTTGTGTTTTTTGTGGGTGGGTTAGGGTTAGGGTTAGGGTTAGGGTTAGGTTAGGGTTAGGGTTAGGGTTAGGGTTAGGGTTAGGGTTAGGGTTAGGGTTAGGGTTAGGGTTAGGGTGGGTTAGGGTTAGGGTTAGGGTTAGGGTTAGGGTTAGGGTTAGGGTTAGGGTTAGGGTTAGGGTTAGGGTTAGGGTTAGGTTAGGGTTAGGGTTAGGGTTAGGGTTAGGGTTAGGGTTAGGGTTAGGGTTAGGGTAGGGTTAGGGTTAGGTTATAGGGATAAAAACGAAAAGTGCACCCCCCTGAAGTGCACCCCCTGAATTGGATTTCCCTATATCTCGAGTTCTATAGGTCCTAGAGAGCTGAAACTCCGCCCATATACTAATTGGGGGGCGGGGCGTCGATTGCACCTGGTTTGGGACCTCTAGCGCCACCAGGCGCCGAGATATGGAAGTGCACCCCCCTGATTTTTGTACCTAGAGAGCTGAAACTCCGCCCATATACTAATTAGAGGGCGGGGAGTCGAATGCACTTGGTTTGGGAGCTCTAGCGCCACCGGGCGCCGAGATATGGTACTGCACCTAGTGTTTTTTTGTGGGTGGGATTTGTGTTTTTTTGGGCTGGGACTTGTGTTTTTTTTTTTTTTTTTTTTTTGGGGGTGGGACTTGTGTTTTTTTTTTTTTTTGGGGTGGGATTTGTGTTTTTTTGGGGTGGGACTTGTGTTTTTTTTGGGTGGGACTTGTGTTTTTTTGGGGAGGGACTTGTGTTTTTTTTTTTTTTTTTTTTTTGGGGTGGGACTTGTGTTTTTTTGGGGTGGGACTTGTGTTTTTTTTGGGTGGGACTTGTGTTTTTTTGGGGAGGGACTTGTGTTTTTTTTTTTTTTTTTTTTTTGGGGGGTGGGACTTGTGTTTTTTGGGGGTGTGACGTGTTTTTGGGGGGGTGGGACTTGTGTTTTTTTGGAGGTGGGACTTGTGTTTTTTGGAGGTGGGACTTGTGTTTTTTGGTGGGAATTGTGTTTTTTTTGTGAACCTATAGCTCCGCCCAGGAAGTGGTCAGCGCCAAAAGCTAGGTATCATTCGAAAGGTCTTGGTGAGGCCTTTAAAATGACACCATACTTGTATCGTTCAGACCTTTGGGGGCGGAGCTATGGGACCAAATGCAATCACGTATCCAAAAATTATCTCGGTCTAGGAAAGTCGAAACGACTCGTGATTGGTGTCATTGGAAAGGTCTCGGCGAGTGCTTTCCAATGACACCTTGTTTGTGTCGCTGCGACCTTCCTAGGCCGAGATACATTTTTGATACATGAATATATTTTGTCCCATAGCTCCGCCCAGGAAGCAGTCAGCGACATGAACTAGGTATCATTCGAAAGGGCTTTCTCAGACCTTTCCAACGAGACTACTCTGATGTCTCTGTGATGTTGGAGTCATGAGATATTGGCACTCGAAATTTAACAGGAAGTGACCTTATAGCTCCGCCCAGGAAGCTTATCTTTCCCAAAACTCACCCAGAGTTAGGGTTAGGGTTAGAGTTAGGTAGGGTTAGGGTTAGGGTTAGGGTTAGGGTTAGGTTAGGG